>NC_022013.1:5042352-5045878 GCF_000317375.1 Microtus ochrogaster | reverse complement strand
TCAGCCCAAAGAGTAATCAGGGTTCCCTGCCCTGTAGAAAGTCCAAGAACCATCCACCTCCATTCAGGCCTAGTAAGGTGAGCATCCAAACTGCCTAGGCTCCCACAATAATTAGATAAAGGCTTCACCCTAGAGTTGGATTACAAATGTCTGTTTGCACTTGTTATAGGTTCTGGGAACCGAATTCAAGTCCTTTTCAAGAGCAGCAAGGGCTCTTCATCACCCCACTAGGTACTTTTAATAAAAAGTCATTCAGTCCTCTCAATAAGGGCAGGGGATGAGCACACTCTTCTGATCACAAAGGAGGAAACCAAAGAACCAAGAGGCTAAGTGAGTGGTTGGGACCAGATTCAAATTCAGGAGTCTGGGCTCCACGTGCATCTGCTACCACATCATCAGAGGACTCTGCAAATGTGAACTGATTTGTGTGTGTTTACATTGCAAGATCCAGTAGATTCATGATATGATTTAAGGCTGAAAATACTATATCCTTTGACAATTTTAGGGCTGAGATACAAAAGATTGCTGCTTCCCCAGAGGTCTGGAAATGTTGTGTCAGGCAAGAAAGAGAGTTTCTCCTTTATTTGGAATGTTTCTAGCATAAGGACACCAAGGCTCGAGAACTTTGTGCTTCATTACAAGGTGTAGGGTGTTCAACCTCTTGACACTACAACATGACGTTGTCTTCTATGGATGTGTTAGGCCAAGTTCAGAGCTCGGCTGAATTGCCTATGGCCCATGGGCTGCAGGCTAGACACATTTGCTGGGAGAAGCTGAAATACTAAGGTGTAGGTTTGCTGTCTCTTTGCTGGGAGCAGTGCAGATAGAATGTGGTTCTCAGCAGCGTGAATTGTGGCAGCTCTGTAGATACACAGGATAGGAAGTGGCAAAGATGCCATTTCCTGGCTTCCTCAGACTCAGGGTTATCTGAGAAGTGGAGTATCTGCTTGCCCCTGAGTTCAAGATAGTCAAGTTCAGAAGAAGAGAGATGTGACTAGCAGAGACAATGCTAGTTAGCTATGTCTTAAACCAATGGTCAATATCTCTTTGTGTGTCCATGTGTGTGCGTTGTGTGTGTGCACATATGTGTGGGGAGGCCAAAGGTCAGGATCTAACGTCTTTCTTTACTGTTTTCCACCTTACATTTATTCTATTTCTATTTATGTGCTTGGTGTGTATGTCTGTGCACATGAGCTCAGGTGCCTATGGGGGCCAAAAGAAGGCATCAGATAGATATCCTGGAGCCAGAGTGACAGGTGGTTGTGAGGAGCCTAGTGTGGGTGCTGGGGACAAAAACCACAGTCCTCTGGAAAAGCAGCAAGCGTTCCTATCATCTATGCCTTCTCTCCAGCCCTCCACCTTACTTTCTGAGACAAGATACTTCCCTGAAGCTGGAGCTTTTCTATGTAGGCTGGCTGGCTGCCAGTGAGCCTCAGGGAGACGTCCCCGTCTGCCTTTCCAGTACTGGGATTACAGGCGTGCACCACCATACCTGGCTTTGTAACCAATTCCGGGAATCCAAATTCAAGTCTTTACGCTTGAGACACCAACACTTTACCCACTAAGCATCTCCTCAGCCCCAAACGTCTTCATTTCTCTCATTCTGACCCCACTTTGCCCTCTATGTAATATAATAAAATATTCGGATTGTATAAGCCCTGGCCAAGAGCCACACAATTGTATCCTCAACAAATGAGAGGACACTGCGATTTTTTGTTTTTTGTTTTTTGTTTTAATTGACTTTAGGAAAAGCAAAGGTGAAATGCATGTTTAATTCTCCTAGACTTTTGTTCAAAATGTATTTTTTTCCATCTTTACTGTTAGGGAAGAATTTCGACTAGTTTGGTCTTCACTCTAGCTATGCATTTGCAGTTTGTCTCCTCATGTTGGCAAAGAAATTTTTTTTTTTTTTTGGTTTTTTCGAGACAGGGTTTCTCTGTGGTTTTGGAGCCTGTCCTGGAACTAGCTCTTGTAGACCAGGCTGGTCTCGAACTCACAGAGATCCTCCTGCCTCTGCCTCCCGAGTGCTGGGATTAAAGGCGTGCGCCACCACCGCTCGGCAGCAAAGAAAATTTTGATGAAAAAAATTGGACAGTAATGGAATCTTACCTGAGCAGAGCAAACCAGACTGTCACACGGAGCAGAGCATGATTGGCACGAAGCAGCTGGAGACAGGAGACGCGATGGGGTGGTGGCACAAAGATCTGCCTTTCTCAGAAATGCCACTGTTCCAGCAGGTCCAGGTGGGCTTGGCCTTTGGAGTTGTCTGGTAGGACTTAAATCCTCCACTCCTCAATTTTCTCATCTGTAACCTGGGGACAATAGTATCTACTTTTCACAATTATAAAGATAACAAACAAAACAAAAAACATGAATTACACATAGTAGATTTATTTTTAGTTTTTTGAGACTTCTCCATGCTGATTTCCATAGTGGCTGCACCAGTTCTCAATTCCATCAGTAGGGAATGAAGGTTTTCCTTTCTCAGAATTCTTTCTAGCTTTTGTTGTTTGTTTTTTTGATCTTAACCATTCTGACTGGGGTAAGGTGAAATTTCAGAAATAGTTTTAGGACACTGAACACTTTTAAGATCTATTTATTTTTTAGCCATCATTCTTTAATTTTTTTGATAACTCTGTTCATCTACATAGCCCACTTTCTAATTTGGTCATTTGTTTTCTTGAGTCTTTTTTTTGAGTTCTTTGTATATTGTGGATAATAACCTTCTGTTGGATGTCTAGATGGCAAAGATGCTCCCCCACTCTGGGGGCTTCCTTTCCACTTGACTGACTGTTTTCTTGGTTGTACAGAAACCTTCACATTTTATGGGTTACCATTTGTCAGTTGTTAGCCTTAATTCCCAAGCAAATGGAGTCACAGTCAGAAAGAATCTCTTCCTGGACCTATATCTGCTTTTTTTTTTTTTTTTCTAGCAATTCAGCGTTTTGTTTTCACAGTGAGGTCTTTGATCCACGCGGAGTTGCTTTTTGGGCAAGGTGATAAATGCAGGTCTAGTTTCATTCTTCAGCGGTGTAGTCATCCAGCGCAGTGTGGGTGGTACTGCGCCTGCACAGAGAGTCTTGGGTTGTCTGAGGGCAAGCCAGCAGAGCGTGATCACCGCAAGCTAGCAGGTAGCACTCCGTGTTTTCTTTCAGTTCCTGCCCTGACTTCCCTCCATGACTGACCTGGAAGTATCAGCCAAATAAACCCCTTCCTCCTCAAATTGCTTTCGGTGTTGTATGGTATGGTAACATAGCAACACGAAGCAAGCTAAAACACATAGTGAAAAGGTGAACAAGCGTCCTCCAGAGTGACCGTGGGTGTCATCTGTCATCTCTAGTGTGCTTCTTTTCTTGTGTGCTGAGACGGGGTTTCTCTGTGTAACCCTGGCTGTCTTGGAACTCACTCTGGCCTTGAACTCAGAGATCCACCTGGCACCTCTACCTCCACAGTGCTGGGATTAAGGTGTGTGCCACCACTGCCCTCCTCTTCCTCCTCCTCCTCTTCCTCCTCCTCCTCCTCCTCC
>NC_022013.1:5033643-5042248 GCF_000317375.1 Microtus ochrogaster | reverse complement strand
TTCTTAAACATTTTTTTTATTTATGATATTTGTATTGACTATTTGGGAATTTCAGATAATGCATTCCTATCACCCTTACTTCCCGTCCTCCCAGGTCTGCGCCCCCCTCCTTGTGGCCCTACCCCCTAAAGTTTTTTTAGAAGTTCTATTTGTGTTGTTCATATACTCCCTGGAGCATGGCCGCGCTCCCAGTGGCATCTGTGCTCCTGCTGACTTTAAAGGACAAGGAAGCATCTGGCATTGATGACTGCAGACTTGAAGTTGAGAAAGAGAGACATAGAAAGCTTCTGTGACTATCTCCACCCCCAGGAAAGAAAAGTAACAACCTAGACAGGAAGCCCAAAGAATTCTGATAAGGATGCTGGCATGTAGCTCTTCACAATAGATGGCTACTGGCAGGGTGGGAGGTGGGCTGTGGCTCACTTTTCTTTATTGTATGTATGTGTTTATTTGTTTGTTTGTTTGGTTTTGGTTTTTCCAGACGGGGTTTCCCTATGTAACAGTTCTAGTTGTCCTGAAACTAGCTCTTGTAGAGCAGGCTGGCCTTGAACTCACAGAGCTCAGCCTGCCTCTGCTCCCCAGTGCTGGGAGTTACTTCTTACTGAGCTTCCAAGTACTTACTATTGACTCTAGTTCTAAGTTAGGTTAGAGATCTCGATTCATTCATCTTATACCACTGCAAATCATCCCCTTTGGCCCTCACTTCCTTTCCCTCCTTGTCTCTGGGAACTGCTCTTTTCCAGTTACTGTTTCTATATATTTTACTTTTTCTTAAGATTTCACACATGGTGTGGGGCATATGGTTTATCTAACATGCATGAAGCCCTGGGTCCCAACCTACATGCCTGTAATCCCAGCACTTGGAATAAAGACTTCAAGGTTATCCTGGCCTAAGTGGAGTTGGAGGCTAGCTTGGGCTACATGGGACCCTCTCTTAAAAAACAGAAAAAAACAAAACAAGCAAGCAAACAAACAAACAAAAAAGCGAAACAAAACGCAACAAAGTGAGGTCCTATTTTCAAAATTCACTATTTACGGCTAAAGGGGAATCAATCTGTCATGGCCACCGAGACAAGCGAAGGCTGTTGTCAAGATGGGCAGGGACTAAATAGGATCTACCTTTTCAGATGGTAGTGCTTGATTAGAGTGAGCTCTCCACCCCCACCCCAATCTAGCAACATCTGCACACATTTTGCCTATCGGGGGTTTCTCAAAGCACACTCCCTTTTGTTCCAACCCTCATTTTCGACATTTCTAACTCCGAGAGGCTGAATGAAACTGCCTCCTCCCTCTTAAGCCTCGGACCTCTACTTAGCGTGCAGGCTCCAGCATGGTCCTTAAGTTTAGGAGAGGGGCTTCCTCTCAAGGATGTGGTCCAGGAATGGGGTATCTGGGACAGGTGCCTTTCCCACTGGTCTGCATTCTCAACCTCTGGGGGGAGAGAATGGCTCCCCGACAGTGACACACCGCAATCTCTTTAGGGTCCCTGGGGAGGATGGCAAGCCAGCAGGCACACTAAGACACCAGTAGGCTTGGACAGGTCTCAAAAGGAATCTTATTAGTCTGGCCCTATTTAGAGAGCATTTGTTCCTCTAGCGCAAGCCATGGTCAAGCTCCAAGGCAGGACATCTCAAACACCAGAACCACTGGGGACCGGTTTGGTGAGTCTTAAATCGGCCTCTCTCTCCCAGACCAGGAGCTCCCTCCAGCTACCCAGGCAACACTTCTATTAGGCTAGCCGGTCCCAAGAAACCTCAAAGGTTGGTCTGGAGGCTTTCTGCAAGGGTGAAGAGGGAGGTGTGGCTGTTCGGTTTCCTGCCACAATCTCTGGGTTGAGTCAGGCCGGCGGCTGGGCTGGTCCTGCAGCAGGCACGCTGAACAGAAAGGGCTGTGGTTAATGATTGACCCGTGGGAGACCTCTTGGCTTCCCTCCTGGAAGGCGACCGGGAGGCCCGTGCCAGGGACCTGGAAGGGTGAGGAGGAGCCACAGCCAGGCAAAGTACTGCGGGTCTCACTCTGAGTTGGGTAAGGAGGTCAGAGCCTCCTTCCCTGACTCGTCCCTCTTCACTCCAGAGAGCTATTTCCAAACCCCACCACCACTCACTGACGCCGCCGGGATCCTGGGGTGAATTATTCCAGGAAGTTTCAATGAGAAAGCCAAAAAACTAAGTCACCCCTGGACCGCCAAGCCCAGTGACGGAAAGTGCTGCGCCCACGCTGGTGAGTTGCAGGATTTCTCTGGGAAGAGTAAGGAAAGTAGAGACGTTTGGGGATCTGGTAGCCTGGCTCTCTCTTCCTCATGGCTTCATCCAGTGACTCTAGCAATGTCTGCTCCAGAGTCATCGACCACAGCCAAGTCCGCGAATTTGAGGTGGCCACTTGGATCAAAATCACCCTCATCTTGGTGTACCTGATCATCTTCGTGGTGGGCATCTTGGGCAACAGCGTCACCATCAGGGTCACGCAGGTATTGCAGAAGAAAGGCTATTTGCAGAAGGAGGTGACAGATCACATGGTCAGTTTGGCTTGTTCAGATATCTTGGTCTTTTTGATTGGCATGCCCATGGAGTTCTACAGCATCATTTGGAACCCCCTGACCACACCCAGCTACCCGCTGTCCTGCAAGCTCCACACGTTCCTCTTTGAGGCATGCAGCTACGCCACCTTGTTGCACGTGCTGACCCTCAGCTTTGAGCGCTACATCGCCATTTGTCACCCCTTCAGGTACAAGGCCGTGTCTGGACCTTGCCAGGTGAAACTACTGATTGGCTTCGTCTGGGTCACGTCCGTCCTGGTGGCGCTGCCCTTGCTCTTTGCCATGGGTATCGAGTACCCCCTGGTGTCTGTGCCCACCCACAGAGGACTCAACTGCAACTTCACTCGCACCCGCCACCACGAGCAACCTGAGACCTCCAATATGTCCATCTGCACCAACCTCTCCAGCCGCTGGACCGTCTTCCAGTCCAGCATCTTTGGGGCCTTCGCGGTTTACTTGGTGGTTCTGGTGTCTGTGGCTTTCATGTGTTGGAATATGATGAAAGTACTCATGAGGAGCAAGCGGGGTACTCTGGCAGGGGCCGGGCCACAGACGCAACTGAGGAAGTCGGAGAGTGAGGAAAGCCGGACGGCGAGAAGACAGACCATCATATTCCTGAGTGAGTCCGGGTCGCTGGGGTTCCTGGGACTTCTGGCTTGAGACGCGAAAACCTGAGTTCACTGAGGCTCAAGAGGGGTAGCTGCATAAGGGCCTTGGTGCTCATCCGGGTGTGTGAAGAGGCGTCTCTTTGTGTTTAGGAAATCTGTGGTCTGTGACATTGGGAGGTCTGGTACCTCATTTCTGTGACTTCAGGCTATAAACAGAGTATCTTGAATGAAAATACTGGGAGATAAGAGGAACAAATTAAGTCACCCAGGACAGGAGAGAGTCTTTGGAAAGGGGCGTGTTCTTCAGAGATAAAGAGAGTGACTCTTATCTTCTGCATCCTTAGACCAGAGAACCTTGATCAGGCGGGGAAATTTTGTCCCCATTTTTTTTTCTCCTCCTCCGGAGAGGCTGGCTTGTCAGGGACCCTGGCTCTCTGGATTGCTATTTCAGGCAGGAGTGATCTGTAAGTCTTCAGAAGCTGCTCACTCTGAGATGTGCATGAGCACTCCTTGCTTGGGACCAGGGGTCTGTGCTTCCCTGGAAAGTGACCCGGCCTCAACATTTCTTAGTGCCCCAATTCTGGTGCAGAGAAAGCTGTTTGCTTCCCAAATGTGTTGGCAATATACATATTTCAAGTTGAGGACCTTCTCTGGACTGAAGGGGAGTCTTTCTAGGAAGCTAGCGCTATAGAAGACCCCGTGTCTTCAGGAGAGAGTCTGTAGATGCTAGAGATGTGGCTATGATCGATGGTCGAGGGCTTGCCTACCATGGGGCAAGCCCTGAGAGCCATTTCCAGCACCATGTAAACTTGGAGTGACACACCATTCTTCTAAGCCTAGCATTGGGAGATGGAAACAGGAGGATTAGAAGTTTAAGGTCATCTTTGGCTACATAGTGAGTTTGAGGCTACCCCGGGGCTCCATGAGACCCTGACACAAAATCAAAGCAAACAAAAGAGCCAGATTAAGGGCTAGAGAGATGACACATTACTTAAGAGAATTTTATTGTTCTTCCAGAGGATCCTAGTTTGATTTCCAGCACCCTTTATGAGCATCTCATAACCACCTATAACTTCAGCTCCAGGGAACTTGATGGCCTCTTCTGGGTGCTCTTCGCCTAACATTAGCAAACACCCACATTGACGTACACACATATATGAATAATAACAAAAACTTAAAAGACTAAAACAAAACAAAACACAGAAAGGTTTTATAGCCGTCCCTTGGGAGTCTATAGTGTGTGTGCCACCAAACAGTTAAAATATATTTTTCAGCAGCAGCAAGAAAAAGGTGACATCATAGGCATGCAAGTGGGAGTCGGGAGAGATGAGATTCAGAACATTTTTCTCCTCTTTTTCCCTTTCCAGTGTGCTGAGTGAAATCAATCCTGATGTTGTTTGTTTGTGTATCAGACACTTGAGTAGCGTGTCCCAGGGCTGCAGTTCACGCAGGAGTGAAGCTGGGGAGGCATTTGGGAAAGCATCAGCCCTGCCTTTTGGCTGAGGGTGGGTCAGTTGCTGACTTGACTTTAATCTAAGTCTGTAGGAAGTGATAAGACACAGGCTTGCACGGTTTGGGTGGCCATCTAACATCAAGGGCTGTATTGCTGGCATGGAAAGGGTTCTCAGGACACCAGCTGGGATTTCTGGGTTCTTGTACTCTCGAAAAAGTAATTGGATCAAGAACATTTAGATTGTAGCATAAACACAGACAGCTTATTACGAAAGAGGTCATCCCTAACAAGGAAATGGGTCAGCGAATTACAAAAGAAAGAATCCGTGTGGCCCTGGCTCCCTGGAGCTGTGATCTTTTGTGAGTCAGTCACACAGTGTTCACCTTATCCTACCCTTATATACTGTGTATGTCTGTGCCTTGTTTGTCTCCCTCAGTCCTCCATATGTTAATCCTAATGCCCTTTTCTCTGCCCTTCCCTTCTGCCACAGCCCCGCGCCATGCCATATGTATTTCCCTTTTATAGAGGAGGAAACCGAGGCTTTACAGACTGGGAGGTCGCTCTGTTGATAGAGTCTCCAGGACTGCATAAAACCGGGATGAGGGTGCACACCTGTAACCCCAGGACTGAGGTGGAAGCTGGAAGATCAAAAGTTGACAGTTATCCCCAGTCAGCCTAGCCTGGCACATAGGACACCCGTTTAAAAACAACAAACAAACAAACAACATTCACGAGACCCACATCATGGCTAGGAAATCAGGATCTGGCCCAGACTTCTACAGTCCTACCTGGTAGAGGAACCGGATGTAAGAGGGGCATAGGCCAGGAAGGAACAACCTCAGCGGCAGGCTTGTGCTCTGTGAGGTAATGTGACTGGAAAAAGGCGAGGGCACTGGAGCCAACACAGTCTCCGTCACCTACTGGTTGTGGCTCAAAAGATCCCAGGAGGAATGGAAAATCGAGTTTTCTTGCTTGAACATAAGTGAGAAACTTTTCCCCCTTCTCGGTCCCCCTAGACTTATCTTAAACTGTTAGTTGTGGTTTTAAGAGTTTATTTTCTCAAACTTGTCTCTATATGTGTGTGTGCATGTGTGCTTGTGCGTGCAGGGTCCAGGGAGACCAGAGGTGGGCACGGATCCCTGGAGCTGCTATTACAGACAGCTAGGAACTCCCATCGTGGGTGCTGGGAACTGAACTGTGCCCTCCGGAAGAGCAGCAAGTGCTCTTAACCGCTAAGCCAGCTCCATGTCCCTACCTTTTACTCTCTGTTTGATCAGTCTCTGATTTTGTTTTTTCCTGTGGAGATGACAGTTCATTTCCCAGTAAGGGTTCAGATGAGCATCAGTCTCTACTTGGTGGATATGATCAGAATACCCCAAACTTTTATTTGAAGATGGACAGCCTCCCGGAAATAATTTCTCACAGTAGTAATTGCTGCAAAAGAGTTCCTCCTCGCTCTCCTTTCCTTCCCTTCCTGATTTCTCCTTATTCTTCCTAACAGCTATGTATTAATCACCTACTGGCTTCCAGCGTAGACGTCCCTGACAGACAATCAGGTACTCAGCGTGTGATAAGAGCTGGAGAAATTTGCCATTTGTATTTAGCCCATCTTCTCGGTGGTAGGTTTTCAATGCAGTACTTGCAAATGCCGCCACCCCCTCCCTGGTGTGTTTCAAAGAACTTTTTAAAAATAGGAGCCCCACTAATTAACTCAAGTTAGGGAGTAAATTAATGAAGTGAGGAGGAGGGAAGCATGGCTTACATCCATCCGATTAATATGAGGCAATTTGCTTTGTGGGTTTCATAAACTTGCGCTTCGGGGCATTTTTAACCCAGAACAAATGAACATATAAATTGTTTACAAACCACTGAACTTAATATAGTGATTTAGCTGTCTTTTTAGTATTTCATATAACAGATGGATCAAATGAGAATAAATATTTGCTCAATTCAAACATATTTTGAATTTAATAGGAAATGTAAATGACGACAAAACACAATATGTCTTTGGAGCACTTGAAGCAATAAAAAAATCAATTAAGGGTTTCCCTCCTCATTGTTAAAAATTCTAACTTCTGTATAATGGAGCCAAAATTCATAAACCCAAGAAAGATGAGGAAAATTATTAGTTTTCTTTTCTGCATCTTTTTGGGTTACCCCCGCCCCTGCATTGTGTGTTGGGCTGGTAAGTAATGAGAACAAATGAGGGAGTCTGGGGAAAGAAACAGCGCTGCCATGCCTACTAGGTTGCAGGCAATTTGCAGGATAAACCCTAATAATGCACCTGTTCCTGAAAACCTGTGCTGCCCCCAACTCCATCCCTCCCTTTCTTTCTTCCTTCAGGGCTTCCCTCGCTTCCTCCCTCCCTCCCTTCCTCCCTCCTTTTCTTCTTCCCATCTGTGTGTGACATGTATTGTGAACATACATGGACCATTTACATGGGACACTTAGATGCAGGCAGGCACTCATGCACATAAAAATAAAGACATTTTTAAAAAATGCAAATAGAAAAGCCTATCAAGGCAGCAGCTTCCATGTAACCCCCAGGGTACATTCGAACACAGAAATTGAGCTGTAAACTGTGTTACAGAATATTATGCAATCAATGAAAGGGTACCAAAGAAACCTATGGATCAAATGTGTCCAGCCGTTAATGACAGCGAGAGTCTATCTGACTTAGACTATGTACTCATGAAGGAACAGAACATTGACAAGGATAACCCCATGACAGGTGCTTCAGAAAGAGTGATCTGGGAAACAACACAAAGGAAGCCCCCTGGAGAAAGCCAGTTTGTGGTATATTTGTTAAAATAATTATTTTATTTAGAGCACGTGCATGTGTGTGTGTGCGTGCATGTGTGTGTGTGTGTGTGTATGTGTGTGTTTACTTGTGCCCAGTGAGGCCAGAAGAGGATATCAGATGCTCTGGAACTGAAGTTACAGGCACTCGTAAATCAACATATGTGGGGAGTCAGGAAATGGATTTGGATCCTCTACAAGAGCAGCCAGTGTGCTCTTAACCACTGAACCATCTCTCTAGCCTCTATTTAGTTTCTGTTTGAGACAGGGACTCAAGTAGCACAGGCTGACCTTGAACTCACTAATTAGCTGAAGACGCTCTTCAGTGTCTGATCCTCTTCCTCTACCTTCCAAGTGCGGGGATTACAGGTGTGCCCTACCATGCTCAATGTATGGAGTGCTGGAAGTGGAATCCAGGCTTCCTGCATTCTCGGCAAGGTCTTCACCAACTCAGCCACATCCCCAGCTCACTCTAAGAACATTTTAATAGTTGTTTTCCAAGCAAAGACATTTTTTGTAGTGTACAGTAATCTATCAGCCCGCCTCTCAGGAAATATCATCAAAATTGAATTAGTGACTTCTTAGTGTAAGATAGTATTTTGATTCAAATGCTTGAGTATACCAGGAGGAAGTTTTACCTCAAGTATTCAGATTATTGCCACTCTCTCTTCTTCCCTTTATTGATGTTGATGCGTCTATAATAAATTATAGCTCCTGTTTATTTTTTTCTATTTGTGAAATCCATCATAAATTGCAAATTTCCTGCGATCAGCCTGATAGACAAATACAATAATGCTGCTTTATTTGTATAATCAGGCTGCCTCAGAGATTTCATTTCTCTGTCGGAGACACACATAGCATTTGAGAAGGGTAATATTGGAATCTTGGGCCCCATTCATTAGCATGCCTGTTCATCTGTCTTTGTGGCATGCTTCGTGGGGGCTACCAGAGTATTATTGGGGTGTAGGTGCCTTGGTTGAGCAAAACACCCAGCTTATTAATGCCCAAACTGTGCAGAGAAAAACTCATTTATGAGGAGAAAACACACGAGAAGAATATTAAATTGGAAGTAGAGGAGTCTTGTCCTACCTCCTGGACAATGACTCCTGATCTACCAATTCCAGTTCTCTGTCCTTCCTTCCTTCCTTCCTTCCTTCCTTCCTTCCTTCCTTCCTTCCTTCCTTCCTTCCTTTCTTTCTTTCTTTCTTT
>NC_022013.1:5029771-5033543 GCF_000317375.1 Microtus ochrogaster | reverse complement strand
CTTCCTTTCTTTCTTTCTTTCTTTCTTTCTTTCTTCTTTCTTCTTTCCTTCCTTCCTTCCTTCCTTCCTTCCTTCCTTCCTTCCTTCCTTTCTTTCTTAATTAATTTAAAAAATTTTCCTGATTGAGTCTGGGTATAGTGGCATGTGCCTTTAATTTCAGCACTCAGGAAGCAGAGGTAGGCAGATCTCAGTGAGTTCGAGGCTGGCCTGGTCTATATAGTGAGTTATAGGACAGCCTAAGACCCTGTCTTGAAAACAAAAAAATGATGTGTCTTTTCCCTGCTTGCATCTATGTGCACAGTGTGGGTATAGTGCCCCGGAGGTCAGAAGGGTGAGTTGGATACCCTAGAGCTGGAGGTACAGATGATTGCGAACTGCCATGTGGGTTCAGGGAATCGAATTTATGCCCTCTGGAAGAGCAGTCAGTGCTCCTAACTGCTGAGCCAACTCTGCGGTGCCCTTTTTATTGGCGTAGACAGGGTTTCATGTAGTCCAGGTTAGCCTGGAACTTACTTTGTAGCCAAGGATGACTCCGAAATTCTGATCCTCCTGCTTTCGCTACCCAAGAGCTGGGATTACAGGTGTGCACCATCATACCCAGGTTGTGCAGTGCTGGGGCAGGGATCCAGGGCTTCATGCCTGTGAGTCAAGCACTCTGCCTGAGCCACGTTCCCAGCCTTGTCTTTTCTTTCTGCTATTTCCCCAACCAGCTGACTCTCCAACCTCAACTCCTTGCAAGCTTACCAAGTTCTAGAAAAAAGTTTGGCTTCACCCTTCAGTTCTGGGCACCCTACTCCCAGCTCAAGTCCTTTAGTAGATGTGGTTGAGCTCACCCCTGGGCCTTACATGTTATTTGTTCGATCTAATAGCTTTTCTGCCAGACCCTACATGCTTTCATCCCTACAGCTCCATTCTCTTCCCTAAGTTCATCTTTCTTTCTTTCTCTTAGGTAAGCTTAGCTCAACTTTATGAAAATACACTTGACACAAAACTTATCAGCGTAGTTCTCCATTTACTTGTGCAGTCGCTTGATGGTGTCTGTTTTTCTTTGTATTTCTCCATGGCAGGAGCTGTTCCTAATTTTGTTTTTCCAATGTGTGTGTGTGTGTGTGTGTGTGTGCATGTGTGTGTGTGTGTTTGTAAGTAACATATGTTAACATATGTGTATGCACATCTGTATGAGGATGTATGTAGACTCCAGAAGCTGACGTTGGGTGTCTTCCATTATTGCTGCCACTTTCTTTGTGGCAGAACCTCTCACTGAGCCTGGAGTTAACTGATTGTCTAGATTAGCTGATCAGCAAGCTTAGGGGATCTATCTATCTCCACCCCACTCAGCACCAGGATTACAGAGATCCATGCCCATCTTTTCATGAGTGCTCAGGGTTTAAACCTGGGTCCTCATGCTCGTGTGACAGGCATTGTGCCAGTTGAGCCATCTCTTTAGCTTCTTTTTCTCCACTTCATGCCATTGTCTTGGTAGTGTTCGTTGCAACACAGATTTCAATAGATGTTTGTTGACTATGTAAATAAATGAACAAGCCTCAACTGTGTTAGGTCTCAACCTCAGGACAAATGATTGAGGTGCCTATCCAACATATCAAAGTGAACCTGGCCCCCAGGTTCTCCCTGCATTTCTCTTACTTGTTAAAGGGGGCTAGCGTACCCTGCCCCCAACCCAAGCTCTCCAGCCTAGGGAAGGCCTTCCCCCAGCCTCTGATCCCTCTATAAATAACTTCAGCCATTTGGGACACACGGTTTCTTGGCCTCTTGGCTCCAGGCTCTTCTCCTAGCCCCTGCCTCTTTCTCTTACTCTTTCCCCAGCCTCTCTCTCCTCTCATGGCCAGTTCAGTCTGAACCCTCCATAGGCCCCTGGCTCTTTTCTCTCTTTTATCTATAGTAAACCTTCTCCTCAACTATGCCTTGGAGCATCATGTCCTCACTGTTTCATTTCATTCAAGCTCGACTTTGGGAAGTGTCGTGGTTGGTCTCCATTGCCAACTTGACAAGATTTAGAATCATCTAGGAGACAACCCTCTGGGCATGTTTTCTGTGGAGGAGTTTCCATACTGAGTTAATGGAGCTGGAAACACCATCCTAAATGTGAGTGGCAATAGTCCATGGATTGAGGTCCTGGATTGAAGAAGAAGGAAAAAGCAAATTGAGCACTGACAATTATCTCTGCTTCCTGACTGGATCCAGTGTGACCAGATGCCTCAAGCTCCGCCGCAGTGCCTTCCCACCATGATGGACTGTGTGTCTTCAGACTGGAGGCAGAATAAACCCTCCTGTCTTAAGTCACTCCTTGCCAGGTGTCTCTCTCTTTTTTTTATTTTTTAAATTTATTTATTTATTAAAGATTTCTGTCTCTTCCCTGCCACCGCCTCCCATTTCCCTCCCCCTCCCCCAATCAAGTCCTCCTCCCTCCTCAGCCCAAAGAGCAATCAGGGTTGCCTGCCCTGTGGGAAGTCCAAGGACCACCCACCTCCATCCATTTCTAGTAAGGTGAGCATCCAAACTGCCTAGGCTCCCACAAAGCCAGTACGTGCAGTAGGATCAAAAACCATTGACATTGTTCTTGAGTTCTCAGTAGTCCTCATTGTCTGCTATGTTCAGTAAGTCCGGTTTTATCCCAGGCTTTTTCAGACCCAGGCCAGCTGGCCTTGGTGAGTTCCCGATAGAACATCCCCATTGTCTCAGTGTGTGGGTGCACCCCTCGCGGTTCTGTGCCAGTGTCTCTTACAGCAGTAAGAAAGATAACTGCTACAGAACTGAAGTTCTGTGGTATCCTGGATATGGAGTTTATCATTCTTCAAACAAGTTCAATCTGATCAAGAATGCTCGGTTTCAAGGGGACCTACATCCTTTGAGGCCTCTAAGAGGACAGGGCGGGCAGGGAGCTCAGTGGGTAAAAGAACTCACTGCCAAACCTGACATCTGAGTTCAGTTCCTGAGATCCACATGGTAGTAAGACAGAGCGGACTCCTGCAAGTTGTCCTCTCTCTCTCTCTCTCTCTCTCTCTCTCTCTCTCTCTCTCACACACACACACACACACACACACACACACACACACACACACACACACAAAATAGATAAACAAGTGAGATCTTAGAGAAAAGCCGGGCTGTGACCATAAGGTGTTCTCTCTGAGTTGGTGACCGTTCTGTGCTAATCAGACCCACAACTGCAACTTTAACCTTATGCTCCTGTCAGAAATAATCACAGAAAGAAAGGAAGTAGGGCACTTTGAGCTTTTAGTAGTCCTTGTTAAACTGTTTGACCTCATATTAATGCAGAGGTCTTAGCAGGGCTTTATACTAGGTTTCTGATGGGTTAGGGGCTCAAGAAGACACTGAGATGGACTACAGGAGAATAAGGAGTTTTTTAGATGAACTGTTGATGTCATGTTTATGTCCATGTTGATGGACAGACAGACAGAGGCAACAGCATGACAGCAGCTGCAAGGAGAGTTCCGGTCTCAGCATTAGAGGCACACAGCAGGGCAGGTCTCCCAAGAAAGGAACCAGAGGTCACAATGCAAAGGCGGGGTCTCTTTTCTAAGCTTCGAAGTGTGAGTGAGGGAGATGTCACAGGGAAAGCCTGCAGCTAGGCTCCCCAGGAGGAGGCAGGAAAAGAGGTGGGGACTAATTTGTGACCAACAGTATCCACTTTGATGTAAGCTCACTTCCCAGGTAAGAAATCTTGACACCAGGAAGCCTGTTAGCTAGAGACACACTGCATCTCAATAGGGCCCCTGTCTCCCCCCCCCCC
>NC_022013.1:5024285-5029531 GCF_000317375.1 Microtus ochrogaster | reverse complement strand
CCCAGTCATCTCGCTCAAAGCTAAGCCAGGAGGCTAATGGCCCCAGAGGAGGAAATAGCAGGTAGCGCCTGCTCTCAGCGTGTCCTGCATTGGTTTGGAGAACAGAGGCTGTATCTCTTGACCTCCTGAGCTGAGTGGTCATGTTGAAAGCCAGGCTTTTTGATGGGTGAAAGAACCCGAAGCCCTCGATGTCTCGCTTTAATGTTTCCAGAGCACAGATCGGTGCACCAGACCATTCACCCTCATACCCCACCCCAGCGAAGGGCTGGGCGAGCCTTGAAAACCATTATGATGCTTTACAAAAATAATGAACGGCAACATCGTCTGCCGCGCTGCCCATGGGCAACGGCATTTGCTGCATTACAATGTGGATCAATTTCAGGGCTGGCTGTGTTTCCAGAATGGAAAGGAAATGGTATAAGCATTCTGGCAGGAATGCAGATGTTCCAAAGAGTCACTCATGTCCCCCTGTGGCTGTAAGATGATTGAAACTGTGGTCCTCAGGACACCGGGATTTCCCTGGGAGGCTCGTGCTGGGGAAGAAGAAGGCTAAAGGTGGGTGCCAGCCCAGAGAGGAACTTCTCTTTAAGGAAGAGGTTTCCCAGAGTTCTGACAGCTTATCAGACCACCTTGCAGGGGACGGAGGAGCTCAGGCTATGATAGCTCGGTGATACCCATTGGCTGTGACTGCTTAGCCGCCAGTCTCTGTTTCAACCTGATCTTAATGCCCATACCCTGAGGATGGACTCAAGGTCCATTGGTTTTTGCCTGTTCTTCTTCCCAACGTGGCCACATGGTGTTATCTCTTTTTCTCTTCTTTTCCCTATGACTTGTGTGTTTAATTGTCTGCTCGAGGAGGGGGGTCAGCACCTGGATCATTAGGGTGGACAGGGTCAAGGCTCTGACTCTAATAGCCCTGTTGGGATACAACCCTGCAGAGTGACTGTCATCAGCTTTAGGGAAGAAGTGAGACTTGAGGTCATCAGTGAACAACGCAGCCTTCTTGGTTCACTGCAGCCCCCACCCCACACACACGATGTTGGACAGGTGTTTCGAGACTTTATTTGGAACATCCTGAGGCTAGGGATCTTTCACACTCATTGTGCTGTCGGGGAATTCAAGGTCTCCATTTTGGGCTCTTAATCTCATTAGCAAAAGAAAAGCAGACTCAGAGGAAAGCCTGGGGGTGGTTTTATTAGAAATTGAGAGGGAGAAAAAAGAGCAGACAAGCTAGCTATAAACCTTGGCAGCTTCCAGGAGGAGGGAGATGAAGAAGAGGAGGGAAAGTAAAATTTTAGCATGCGGCCTCATGATGGTGGTGATGGTGGTGGTGGGGTAGCTTCAGAGAAAAGAATAAGCCCATGGTGTGGGGAAAATACAGATAGTGTGTGTGTGTGTGTGTGTGTGTGTGTGTGTTTGTAGTGTGTGTGTAGTAGTGTGTGTGTAGTGTGTGTATAGTGTGTGTGTAGTGTGTGTATATGTAGTGTGTGTATGTGTAGTGTGTGTGTGTAGTGTGTGTGTGTAGCTGGTAGAATGAAGAAAAAGGCAAAATTACATTTTGTTAAATAACTCAGAAAGTAAAGCAGGTTCTGCAGGGCTACACAGCGGAGACCCGGCAAGTGGCGGTACCAGGGTCTGGTTCCTAGGAAAGATACGTACATTATCTCACTGAGGGGACACTTATTCTTCCCCTCTCAGGAGGACCCAGTTCTCCTGGAGCAAGGAGTCCTGACTGGGTGATTGACAGACTCAGCTGATTAGCTCGTAATACGTAATATTTTGGGCAGCTGAGAATGTATGGTCTCTACCCAGAGCCAGAGGTAGAGAGTAGATGTTATTCTTTTGACTCAGAAGGGTGGCTTTACCTTAACAATGCTACGAATACTAAATTCAGATACTGTCAACTTTTTGTATGATAATTTAAATCTTAAGGGTTCTTGGTGAAACTCTCTTTCCTAGTGTCACCAAACAGGAGGCCAAGTCCAAAGTCCATCATGGAAGAGTGCATTCTCAATGGCCTTCAGGCTTGCTCACATCTGTAAGCTGCCTATAGACTCCTTAGGTTGATGGGTTGATGGTTCCAACTGTGGCTTCTGCGTCTAGAACAGGGGAAAGCCATCCAAATAGTGATTAGCCGGAAGTTCTTCAAGCTCCATCTGTCTTTCCTCTTTCCCTTTAAGAGGCACACCCTGTCCAGTTATTCAGTGAATAGATGGGGTTCTTAGCCACTGTTATATTGCTGTGAAGAGACACCAGGACCAAGGGAACTTTTATGAAAGAAAGAATTTAACTGGGGGCTTGCTTACAGTTTCTGAGGCTTAGTCCATTGTCATGGCAGGGAGCAGGGTGGAGTGCAGGGGGGCTCTGGAACAGTAGCTGAGAGCTGCATTCTAATTCATAGGCAGACACACACACACACACACACACACACACACACACACACACACGCACGCGCGCCTGCCTCTTCTTAATCCTTGTAATCCTTTAAATACTTCCACTCCCTGGTGACCAAGCCATCAAGTATGTGAGCCTATGAGGGCCGTTCTTATTCAAATCTCCCCAGTGAGGAAAGGATTGGCAGAAGTAATTAAAGTCCCCAGACAGGGAGATTTCCTGTGTACCTGATGCCTTGAATGTGAGTCTAGAGATCAGAAACGGAGTCAGAGCCTCCCAGTGTGAGAGGAGTTCAGCGAAGAAGACCTCCTTGCTGCTGGCTTTTATTCTAATGCAGTGGCAACTGTCTTTTCCTCATTGATTAGAGTCCTGCCTCATAGTCTTTGAGGTAGGCTAATTTTAAAAAAATCCTGAAAAGGCAATGAAGGCTTTCTGGGCTGCCCTTTTGATGTAAAAAAGTAGCAGGGGCTTGTGTAAATAAAGGGTTTACCAGGTGGTGGTGGTGGGATTCAAACATTCGCGTAAATTTTTTACGAAGTAGGGAGATAAAAAGATTTGAATTACTGGTCATCAGATAGGATTGTTAGTGGCCCAGGAACTCAGATTCAGTTTACCCCAAATTCCATACTTCAGCATGAAAACTGCTTCATGAATCTTTTTAACGAAACGGAGCAAGAAAATGATGCCTGAGCCTAGCTAGCTGGCTGGATATATGGAATTCTGGCTACCTTGGTCATCAAGGAGGAGTTTGGTATTGGATTGATCTCATGACTGTCATCCTTTAGGGTGCTTCTTCACCTTACTGTGTGGCAGTTTGAGTCATCAGAGTTGTCAGAGGTGGAGTCTGGGACCTGCAGCCCTAACAAGCTATGCTCAGGGCCACCGTCCACAACAGGCCCTTTAGAGACAAGTGCCAGGAAAGGAGGCAGAGGCGTTACTCATTGTGATCACATTGGGAAGAGGACAAATACAGAGGTTCAGTGACCTCCCCAGGTCCATCTCTGGGTCCCGACACAATGTTTAAGCAGAGAATAACAGATGTGTGCAACTAATCAGTCCAGGACTAGGTGTGAGCTCTGGGCTATCTTGTGAGGTGGCCTGACAGACAGATTGTTAGACGTGTGTAAAATCTATTTTTGGGAGATAAATTCTCCCTCTCGTTGGCAACAAGTTCCAAAGCCTTTTCCTCCTCTGAGAAAATTCTCATTTCTTGGGGTTTGTTGTCTCAATAGGGAGTACAGTCTCTTTAGAATGTCTTCATTCCTGCCAACATCATTTACATTGGGTGGTAAACAAATATTGGTGAATGCAGCAATATCAGAATAGCTCTGCTGCTTCTAGGAGCCTTCTTCTGCAAACCACATGTTCGCTGTTGAGCTTCCAGAGGGAGAAGATGGTGGAGGGGCACCCACAGCAATACTGAGAGCCAGTCTGACTTAAATGAGCTCTCCCGGACTATGAAACATTAGCATTTCCTGACTAACTTTAGGGCTCCTGCCAGTTGGGAAACTTGATAGCGTTTCCTGTTTGCATTCACTCTATGTTAGGAGCTGTTCTGGCAGGCAGAGGTGCTTTACTGGTCTACAAGGTGGCTGTGGAGCGGAGAACAGTGTTGTTACCCAAAACTGACAGCCATATCAGGAGGCATGGCTGCTGTGCTAAGCGGCTATTGTGCTTGTTAAATGACTAACTGGCTGTGAATCCAAAGGCATGTACAGGCGGGAGCCAGGCCCAGTTGGAATGACAAGGTTCGTTGAACCCATCAAAAGAAGACATCCCCATGGGGATGGGAGACAGCTCGGTTAGTGGAGTGCCTGCTTCGCTCTCCCCCTGAGTTTGATCCTCAGCATCCATGTTTCAAATGTCAGGCTTGGCTGCATTTGCTTGTAATCTCAGTGCTGAGGGGGAACGGTGGCTCACTGGCCAGCCAACCTGTCCCAATTATGCAGCCCCAATTTCAGTGAGAGGCCCCGTCGCAGAAAGCAGAATGGTTCTTGTGAAATATCTGAGGATATCCTCTGGCCACAGCATGCATCTGCATGTACACACACACACACACACACACACACACACACACACACACACACCCCTACAAAGAAAAGATGCTTTCTTACTTTGTGTGGGGCTGGAGGGCTGGGAATCTGCTCTACCTTAGAACATAAACATTCCATGAAGTGTTTTAGCGGAGCAGTGGCCATTTGACTTCATTTGTGATTTGGTTTTCTAGTCTAATTCTTTGGAAGACATGATATACTCAGCAGAAACATGGCTCTCTGGGAATCATGGGTCTACTTTTCCTACACTGCCATTCTGGAAAACTAAATATCACATTGAGATGGCAGCTGCATGTTTTCTCTATTTAAAAGACAGCTGTTGTCAGTGTTCCTCAGGTTCAAGATCATCTTGACAGAGGTGACAAATGGGTTGCGTTGGTGACCGAAGGTCAAAGTCTAGATGATAATGGAGGATTCTAGAGGAGACAGGCTGAGCTCTTTCTTTTTTTTTTTTAATTTATTTATTTATTAAAGATTTCTGTCTCTTCCCCGCCACCACCTCCCATTTCCCTCCTCCTCCCCCAATCAAGTCCCCCTCCCTCCTCAGCCCAAAGAGCAATCAGGGTTCTCTGTCCTGTGGGAAGTCCAAGGACCACCCACCTCCATCCAGGTCTAGTAAGGTGAGCATCTAAACTGCCTAGGCTCCCACAAAGCCAGTACATGCAGTAGGATCAAAAACCCATTGCCCTTGTTCTTGAGTTCTCGGTAGTCCTCATTGTCTGCTATGTTCAGCGAGTCTGGTTTTATCCCAGGCTTTTTCAGATCCAGGCCAGCTGGCCTTGGTGAGTTCCCAATAGA
>NC_022013.1:5006476-5023140 GCF_000317375.1 Microtus ochrogaster | reverse complement strand
TATCAGGTTCAGTGTGTTCGGACTGATATTGAGGTCTTTAATCCATTTGGACTTGAGTTTTGTGCATGGTGATAGATATGGATCTATTTTCTTTCTTCTACAGGTTGACATCCAGTTTTGCCAGCACCATTTGTTGAAGATTGAACTCTTTCTTGAGCATGGGGTTTTCCTATCACTGAATCTCTTGCAAACTCGCCTCTTTTGGTGAAGCCCACCTGGAGTGGCTTCGCCCTCTCTGATAGTCCCACAGATCTTCTTGTTTTGTTGCAAAGTGCATTCACCAAATATGAAGGGGAATTTTAGTGGGCGTGATATCTTTCTGATGAAGAATGAGAAGCTAGTGCCCCTATTTCAAAGAGCACAATATTCCTCTAAATAGGGCATCGAGGTATTGTGGTATTCTAGAAGCTTAAAAATAGACTTGGATGAAGGGTAGAAGAGGTGATTATTGATGAATCCAGCTAATCCTTGGCTCTAGCATTTTCAGTGACTGAACTGCTTAATTGAAGTTTACTCCAGAGATGTTGCCTGGGACTTTGACATTCGTGGTGTGGGTCATGGACCAGCAGCCACCTGTTGGAAGGTGTAAATGTTGAATTAGAATCTGCATTGTGAACAAATCCTTGTGAGTCCTTTGTCTTAATGCTTAAGTATAGGAAGAAAGAATTTACAACACATTGGACTCTTTATTCCCCCCTCTGTTTGTGTGTGTGTGTGTGTGTGTGTGTGTGTGTATTCTAAAAGTTGTCCTCAGTCCCATATTGTTAGAAAATGGCTGAGCCCCAAGAAACCTTAGTCTCTTTTCCCTAGTGAACATCTTTTACCACCTTGCTCAGAATATTGTTTTAAGCAATGGTTCTGGTGATGAACCAGTGTCCTGGTGCTTGCAAACATTTTGCTGTATGAGCTACCTCCCCTGTCCTTCTGCGTGGTCTTCAAAGAGGAATTGTAGTATGTTCTCGGGCAGATTTGAGCCTGCTGTATTTGTGACTCTGGATCCAGGGTGGAACAGCTAATGTTTAGAATGGCGTGCCCCTACCAAGGTCAGGAAGCGAGCTGGGATGGAAAGAGGAAGGGAGGCACCAAGACAGGCTGTTCAGCTAAAGCTGACAATTGTGTTCTTCAGACTGCGGCTGAACAATTGGACTGCCTGGGCCTGGTGGAAATTCAGCTACTGTGCTTGGGTAAAGCTCAGCTGCTTGTGACAAGGGTGGGTTACAGCTGATATACGTATCAAGTTAGGTTACAGTTCACGGTGTCCATAACAACTCTTGGGTTAGGCTTTGTATGCAGGCCCCGCCTGATTGACTTTAAAGTGTACTTCTGTTTTCCTCATACTGAGTCCTGGGTTGCCTTTGCCAGAGGTTAGTATAGGAGGACACAAGCACAGATGGCCATTAGCTAATGAAGAGACGGTGAAAATGTGACCTATGTACACAATAAATTCTATTAAGGCATAAACAAAAGTGAAATCATGAAATTTGTGGGGAAGTGGATGGGCCCTGGAAAGGATCACACCAGATTACCTAGGCTTAGAAAGACAAACATCATGTATTCTCTCCTATGCAGATGCTAGCTTTTAATGTTCATATATGTGTATTTATGTGAGGGTGGGCATAGAGGCCAGATAACTACAAAGGGGCCCATGTTGGGGGCAGGGAAGGCATTAAGAGAAAAGCATCGCAGGGTAATACAACATAAGCCAGAGGAATATGGAAGCTGGCATGTCAGGAGCAGATAGATGGTTTTAATGGGGATGGGACACAGGGAGGTGGGAGAGAAAAGAGGACCGTCCCCAAGCCAAAAAAATTTTAGAGAGCCTCCAGAGAAACCAGGAGCAGAGCACCCCAGTTTCTGAATAGTGCTGCCAGGAGCTGGTTAATACCAAATCTGAAGGGTGTGCTGCTTCCTGCCTGGGACCTGACTCAGGTCACTGATGATATCAGAATGTGGCTGTCCTCACCGCACAATCAGTTTGAGTTTGACCATTGACCTGAAAAACAAAAGTCCTTAACTGTGCCTCAGGTCAGGTGCATGCTGGGCTTCCAGCTAGCAGCCTTACCTCAGGGATTTTCCAGTTATGTCCTGATATGGTAACGGGAGGGACTGGTTTGTTTTAGACTCAGAATCTCAGGCTGGGTGCAACGCCTTTGACTTGATGGGTAACACACCTAAACCAGGTATAGTGCCACACACCTATGATTCCATACTCAGGAGACAGAGGAAGAACCAGAAGTCCAGGGTTTTCCTGCATACTGAGTTAGCAGTCGGTCTATCTCAAAATTTTTTTTAATGGGGATGACATATTTATTACGTTTTAGAAATCAGACTTCCTTAAGCATGAAAAAGAGTAATTGGTAGAATATTTTGTTCAATGTCGTGTTGAAATTTGACTAGAATTTTATTTTTATATAGCGAGACTGCATCAGCTCTGACAGCTAGGGTGGGTATTACTTTCGGTTATGCTTGCAAGCTGAGAAAGAAAGGGGCTGCTCTCTGAAACGGCTCTCCAAGAAGTCACAACTATTGCTGGTTGTGATGGTTGGCCTCGTTGACTTCATAAAGCCTAGAACCACTCAGGCCCAATCTCAATGAGGGATGTCTAAAATCAACTTGTCTATGCCCAACTCGCAGTGGCAAGGGGGACCTTACAACCTCTGCAGACTTCAGAAGAGACCCTGGCCCCTGGCTCTTCCTTGGTCTTGTGGCTGCTGCCTTTCCTTGGTTATGGATGGATAGTCCAGGGGCAGCAACCCTGCTCTGTTTTCTCAACATCTGCTGTCTTATTCCATCTGGCTGCTACCACAGAATGCCACAGCCTCTGTGCCCAAGACACAGCAGGATTATATTGCTCACACTTGGGTAACTGAGAAGCTCAAGGTGAAGGTGCTGGTAGGTTTGGAACCATTTTCAGGTTGCTGATGGATAATTTTTTTGCTGTGTTCTTGTCATGGTTCATATTGACTGTTAACTTGACAGGATCCAGAATGGCCTGGAAGACAAATGTGTGGAATGTTTGTGAGAGTTTCTAGATGAGGTTATAACGCTGGGGAAAGACCCACCGTAAATGTCTTGGACCCTAAGGGCTGGGGTCCTGTACTGAATAAAAAGAAGAAGATGAGCTGGGTACCAGTATTCATCTTGCTCTGTTTCCTGACTGTTGATGGCATGTGATCGGCCAGCTGCCTCGCTCTTGGCTGCCATGCTGTCTCTGTCATGATGGGCCATGCCCCCAAAATGAGAGACAAATTAACCCTTCCTTTATTAAGGTGCTTTCGTCAGCTATTTGGTCACAGAAATGAACAAAGGTAACCACTACAGTCCTTACATGGCAGGGGAGGCAAGACACTTTCTAGGGCCTTTTTTTAATTAATTGGTACACCCATCTCATTTATGAGGGCTGCTGCTTTTGGGGTACTGTTTGAGGGTATTCTTGAAGGGTTATGTGTTCCAGAAGCATGGTGTCCTCTGTGCTGGTGTAAGCAGAACTTTCTGGAAGAGGGTCTTAGTGTACATGCATTCATGGAAGTCTCTTTGGGTGAAGAATTTCTACAAGAGTGGGCTGTTGTAGTGGGGCAAGGCTGACCCTTCTAGCACTGTGCCATCTGGGGCATGATCCCTCTACGATACCAGATTCTGTGATGGGATTTCATGAGCGCCTTTACCAGCAATGCAAACCGATGTTAGTCCCAGACAGTTAGCATCCCAGCTGTGATTGTAAGGAATCTTTTCTGCTTTATATTCATTCATTTTCAGACAGTGCCATGAGGGGGTGGGGGAGACCAGTGCATGGGCTTTGCCCTTAGGATTGTAGTAAGTTCTCAAAGGCCACACATGGCATCATCATACTGATGGCAACACTTTGTGGATCAAATTCCCTTCGTGTCATCTTCTAAGGATGTACCTGATGGCCCCAGGGGCTCACTCTTGAAAGCCGTTATTACCTTCTTCCCTTCAGATCTTTATCATCATGGCATCTGCCAATATATTTTTTTCCTTGTTAGGTAACATTTCCCAGTTTCTATTCCCAATTTCTAGGGATTACGACAAAGTGTTTTGGGAGAAAATTGTTTGGTGATATTTTATTTTAGTGTATGTGCTTGTGCGTACAGGGACCTAAACACGAGTGCACATTGGCATGTGAGCAGAGGACAGAGAACACCTTTCTCTCCATCATGTGAGTTCTAAGGATTGGACTTAGGTTATCAGGTTTATCTACTGAGCCATCTCGCCTACCTAGAAGTTATTTTAATTAATTAATCTTTTTTGAGACAAGGCCTCGTGTATCCCAGCCTCAGCTGTGTTGTCAAGGATGGCCTTGATCTAAAGATCTCCCAGCCTCTGCCTCCTGAGTGCAGGGATTAGAGTTTATTCAGTTGTGGAACCCAGGGCCTTGTGCTTCCAACTGAGCAACATCCACAGCCCATGGGGGGAAGATTTTTAGGCTGCTACAGGTAACAAGGGCTTGCCACAGGGTATAAACATATGCACACAATCTCCTGACCTACAGGAGGCCTGGTAGAACAGAATCCAAGAAAGGCCCCTCCCTATGTTCTAATCCCCTCTCCACTTCTTATAGGAACACCCAGGATCAGTTCCTCATCGGTTCGATCCTTGGATTCATCGTCTCCACATTAGACTGGTTTGACCTTCAACAGGAAGCATGTAGACCCCGGTACTGAGCTTAGCATGTAGAAGAGCCTCAGGAAAAGCCAGGTGTTTATAATTACCTTGTAGTACCATGGAAAGAATTTTATCAGAAGAGTCAGGAGAACTTGGTTATAGAACTTTTTAGGCCTCTGGCTTTTATTGCTTTGAGCAGATCATAGTTGATTTCCTTTAGTGAAAAAAGAGTTGAGGGATTTGAGAGGTCTCCATAGAGAAGATGCCAAAAGGGAGTTTGGGTTCTAGGTTTAGGCACCCTCTAGGGTGGACACCTGTGACTGCCCCTCAGTGTTGTAAAGATGTGTAGACATAGGCACTTCGTTGCTGTGTGTGCAGTATAAGCAGGTTTGAAGATCCTTTTACACAGGTGCAAATGACAGGCCAGGAGAGGCATTCCAGGGTGACTTTGAGGAGCTTCCAGGGCTGGGGAGTTTGCTCAGTCGGTGAAGGGGTGAGGACCTGAGTTCAGATCTCCAGCACACACATACAAAACTTGATGCAGCAGTGTGCATATATCCCAGTCCTAGGGAGGCGGAGATGGGTGTATCTCTGGGCCTCACTGTTAGCCACTCTAGCCAAATTTTCCAGTGAGTAACCCTGACTTAAAAATAAGATGGTGGGAAACAAACCACTCTTAATGGTAGACCCTATGCATAGCAGGAAATGGCCAACACTGTAGTGATGAGGCGGGCAGGCCTACTTTTCATTCCGCCTGGCTCCCGCACAGCTAGCTTTACACCCGAAATAACAACACACAAATTGTATTCTTTTAAACACTGCCTGGCCCATTATATCTAGCCTCTTCTTGGCTAACTCTCATATCTTGATTAACCCATTTCTAATAATCTGTGTAGCACCATGAGGTGGTGGCTTACCGGGAAGGATTCTAGCCTACGTCCACCTTGGGCCGGAGCTTCATCACATCTGACCTGACTTCCCTTCTTCCCATCCTTCTGTTCTGTCTACTCTGCCCACCTATGTTCTGACCTATCAGGCCAAGCAGTTTCTTTATTAATCAACTGATGAAAGCAACATATAGAAAGAAGACCCACCTACATCACAACACAAAAGGAACTCAATGGCATTTTGGAGGTTCTTGGTCTAATAATGTTTGTGTTAGGGCATTTTTTAAACCTTACAGGTCCATTGAATATATATTATAGCTTCTGGTTTTGTATTTTTATGGGATTCCTGTATGTGTGAATGTGTGTGTCTCTGCATCTATGTATTTCTTGTGCTTTTTCTTTGGATTCTTTTCTTATATGTTTGTTTATTTTCTAACAAGAGACAGAAGAAGTATGGATCTGGATAGGGGGATGGGAAGGAACAGGGAGAAGCTGGGGGAGGAGAAACCATAATGAGAATGTATTGTATGAAAAAATATATTTTAATAAAAGAAAAAACAATACAATGAGCAATTTTGGAAGACTCTTGAGGTCAACCTTTTATTTCCACATGTATGTTTGTGTTTAGTCACATGCACACACGTATACACATACACACACACAGGTGACTGCAGTGAGCTTATCTCAAGCAGAGAGGTTAGGCCAAAAGTTCTGAGGTTTTTGTGCTAGAGAGGCTCCACCCCCACCCCCACCCATTCTGGGAAGGAGCTTTTGATGAATGCACTTGGTGATGTTTTCTTTTATATACCTGTAAGGCCCAGCCATTATTGGCTATGGAGATCGATATATCAAAATAAATTTTCAAAAGACTATCATCAAACCTAGCTTTGTTTCCCAAAACACAAAAATCCCTGCCCCGAGGAGGGAAAGCTGAACTTCATTACAAAATAAACAGTTGATGGCTCAGACATCACTTACGTCTCGCTCGTCCGTCAAGACGAAGGCGCTGTGGAAACCAGTTGTGTCTCACGACTAACGTTTCCGACACTCATTGAAACTCGAGACGCAGTGATTGTGTTCTCCCCATTTTGCTCATGTTAATGATAATAATGAGAATGCTCAAAGACATTCTGGAGTTATATTGCGCTTGTCTTCAGGGCGCTCGAAGCATTTTGCGTGAGGTAGGCTCATCAATCCTCACGTGGCTCTGAAGCGTTGGAGGCAGGTAATGTTTGTAATTATATCCAGCTTAGCACAGAGCCTGTGGCTGGAGGAGGGTCCAGTGAGTTCTGCTGCTTTCTGTGGAGAGACTCGGAAGCGGGATGCCTTTTGTACTCTTCTGCCTGCTCCCTCGCTCTCTGCCTCAGTTTCTACCACTGTTCAGGAGTATATTGTCTCACCTTGCAGTGATACTAGATAGATGACTGGCTGTATTAATCTTATTAGATACAGTAATTCTTTAGTTTTTGTAATGTGACAGGTGTTTGTATCATAGAATTCTTGTGAAAATCCTATTTTGGAACCCAGACACACTCAAGGCAAACAAAACATGCTGGCTGAGAGGAGGGGCCTATGGACCCATCATTCCCTGAGGATCAGTAGACAGTTGACAGTTGCTCGGGGAGGGCGAGACATGCTTCTTCATGGTCTAGCCACTGGTAAGTTGCTCATGCTCCTATAAAAAAAAAACACCTTTATGTATGTTTTTTTAAGTCTAATTAAACTCACCAAATCTCCCTCCTTCACACCCCCAGAAGTTGAAGGGGAAGATAGTTGGTAAGAGGAAGAGGATCCATGGGATCAAACAACATTATATATATGTATATGCAAATTTCACAATAAACCCATTCTGTTTAATTAATAAATGGCAATACAAATCTTACGTATTTTGCATGTTAAGTAATATTTACCTATCTTTATACTAGGCCGTGAAATGCATTTTCCTTCATTTCCTTAGCAGAGTTGCCAATCTTGACCTTCAATTTCTAAGGCTTGCACTCATGGGGTGCTTGAGAGGAGCGGCAGGGAGGGCACGCGGTTGGTTTGTGGGGTGAGAAGTATGAGGCAGGGGTCCCCAGATGAGCTCCACTAAAGTCAGCCACCAGGGTGGTTGGCTTTGTGTCTGGAGCTGTGGGTGAGGTGGGCACCCCTCTCTCTACTGCTCTGCACTGTGATGGTCTTGGGGGGGTCTTCTCTGAAAACTGAGATTTTAGGTTTAGGGTTCAAGGAGAGCAATGAAGAGAACATTTCTTTCAGAGGAGTTATTAATGTCATGGACATACAAGCAGCTAGCCACATGGTGGGGCTCTAAGGAGAATCCAGGCTCCCACACCCCTAGGCAGAGAGCATGGTGGGGGCTTTGGTTAGTAGAGATCTGTTAGGCAGAGTTGGGGGTATCTTCTTACAGGTCTCAGAGGAAGGGGAAGGTTCTATGTCTGTGGTTGATGAGTAGCTCACAGCACCCTGCAGCCAGGCTGTCCCTGAGGGCGGCAGCAGGAAGGGTCCTTGCCTCAGAGAAGGAATAGAAGACGCTGAGGATGTAGAGGAAATGGGAAGGGGCGCATAGCCGTTGTATTGCTAACCCTCTGATGTCCGGAGTCTCGCAGTCTGAGGTCAGTAACTTACTTGGGAAGTAAGAATGGCGCCTGCCATTACCTGAAATCTGGGCACTCTGAGGAGACTGTAGGGGGTTTCAGAATCTCAGACCAGCTCTAGTTAGGGCTTGCCACTTCCTCTACAACAGTGCTAAGAAAGAGGCTGCTATGAGTGGGTGTGGCCTGATCAGTGGCTAGACTAAGTTCTGTACCCTCAGCCTTTGCTCCTGGGCTGGACTTCTGACCTTTTGACCTGGTGTCTGTTGAGCAGCCACTGTGTGCTGATAGGGCTCCAGAGAGCAGAAGCATTGTCTGTGATTGCAAGGAAACTGCAAGCTCTAGGCTAGGAAAGTTGGCATTGACGGGAGGAGGGGCGTGTGTGTATGTGTGTGTGTGTGTGTGTGTGTGTGTGTGTGAGAGAGAGAGAGAGAGAGAGAGAGAGAGAGAGAGAGAGAGAGAGAGAGAGAGAGAGGTGTATAAGAAACATAAATCAGAGAGCTAGCCAGCTCCCAGTTTAGTTCTCGCTTACTTTCTAGGGATAGATCATTGGACACTGCACACGTGTGCTAGTGTATTCTCCTGGTGTTGGGAGATAGACTATGACCAACAGCAACTTCGAACAGGTCTATTGCAGCTTACACAGAGTAGGCCAGTCTAGCCAGGCAGAGAGCCTGTTTTAAAACAGGATAGATGGTGACAGTGGAGCCACACTTCAGGTTTATCTGTAGCATCCATGTCCACACACACACACACACACACACACACACACACACACACGTAAAACCACAAATCAAAAACATTTCGCACTGGTGTCATGGGCTCAGGGTGCCAAGTTCTCATTTCCAGGAAGGTTTGCGCAGCCCTATGTCACCCTTCAGTCGTTCCTCTGGCCTCTGCCACGCCCTGAGGATCCAGGCATCTCAGCATTGGGGAGCCTGTCCAGGCAGCCATTGCTCGTTTGCCTACTGCTCTGGCAGGAATTCTCCCGCTCCACCCTGGCAGAGCGTTAATAACTACCACTCAACAAGTATATGTTTGGTTCCTTTGACACATGGCATGTCTGAGATTAGTTCTGATGCTGAAATGCTAAAGCTAGGGCCCTGCTGCCATTTATAATAACATTCATGTGAATATTCCCTCGTGATCCAGGGCGCCATTTCCCAGCATAAAGAACTCACAGGGCCAGGTACAAACATGATTTCTTGTTAGACTTCACTTGGCTGTGCGCAAGAAGTACGTCCCGTGAAATGTCATCTAAATAAATGGCTAAACCTGAACGTAGCCAAGCCCATTATTTATCTTAAAAACTAAGAAAAAGAAACACCAAAGGTGAGTGGCTAATTTTTAAAATATGGTGTTTTGGAGGGAAATTAATAGTACCTGGATGGCAAGCTAACGTGTGGCTCAAAATAATGGCATTGTGGGTAGAAAAATTGCCTTTCAGACATCACCAAGGCGGTGTGCCAAGAGGCCCTCAGCAAAGGCACGGAAGGACAGATTGCTTAAGAGCTCTGTGGAAAATATAGAGTTGTTCTTTGCAAGTGGTCATGACAAGGCTCTGCCTGACAAGGGCGGGACTTCCGTTACAAGGACGTGAGATCCCGCTGAAAGAGAGTGTGCTTCTCCTCCTCGAGCAAAACGCGGCCACTTCAGAGTAAAACAGAAGCCCGAGGACTATCCCGATGGGATGTGTCTGAGAAAAGGGTAATTCTGGGAGAAACACTTTCATTTGCTCCAGATGGTTCTGTGAGTGTTCGTTCCTGAAGTGGCCTCATTCCAACCCAGGTTTCCATGGCTGTGGAGAGAGGGGAGATTTGAAAAGAACCGTACAGAATCTGCAATGTTTATTGGTTTCCCCGAATCAACAACAAGGTTTCCCAAACATTGCAGCTTAGGAGCTGGTGAGTGGTAACCAGAAATGATTTTGTCTGCATTACCCTGCCCCCACCACCCTCACACACAGGGCCTCCAGGGTCGAGGGTAGCCCCGGATGCTCAATGCAGCTGAGGACAATCTTAAACTTCTGGTCCTCCTGCCTTCTCCCAACAGCTGGGATTACAGGTGCGTACCACACTCCCTATAAAATTATAGATGTGGGAGATGAACCTCAGGGCTGCAGGCATGACAGGCCAGCATTCTACAAGCAGAGCTGCATTCCCAGACCCTTGTGATTATGTTTTAAAGAATCCCTGGGCAGCTCAGGCTGTACCTGGCCACGCTGCAAGGTTCTTTCCAAATGAATTAAGTTTGAGATGCATGGTCAGAGTCTAATGGGATGCCCCTGACTCAGTGTTCACTCACCCCTACCTTGCCTTGTCATTTGGGGAGCACAGGACAATGTGGGCAGCAGTGACTGTAGAAACTCAGTTCTGTTCCTAAGAAACAGCTTCGAGTTCCCTTGTGCAAGTGCCAGGTCTCCACAGGACCAGGCCAGTCTGTGTAATACAGTGATGGGTGATGATAGAATCCAGGTCCTCCTTTGCAGCCCATCCCTCTATCCCCCCCAGACATTATTTATGTCCATTATTGTTATTTCTTCATTTTATTTTTGAGACAAGGTCTCATTATCCAATACTGCGTGGCCTGGAATTTGCTTTGTAAATCAGGCTGGCCCCAAATTTAGAGATCCTCCTGCTTCTGCCTCCCAAGTGCGGGTGTCAAAGGTATGTGGGGCCGAACCCAGTGTTGCTTCATTCTTGTCTGTCTTTAGACCAAATGAACATTAATGTGTGCTCTTTCCATATGCACCCTGGAAGCTTCCAGAATAGAGGATGTGATATACATTGTCCCAGTTTGTTCTCTAGTTTTCTATTGCTTTGATAAACATCATAACCAAAAGTGACTTGGGGAGAAAAGGGCTTATGTTATCTTACTGTGTATTAATATGAAGGGAAGTCAGGGCGGGAAGGGGAACAGAAACTTAGAGGCAGAGAGTGAAGCCGAGAGGGTGGGGGAATGTCAGTTATTGGTTTGTTCCCCATAGCTTGTTCAGCCTCCATTCTTAATCAACCCAGAGCCACCTGCTCAGAAATGGCACCTCCCACAGTAGGCTGAACTCCGACATTAATCATTAATCAAGAACGCCCTATAAGCTTGCCAATAGGGCAATCTGTTGATTAGAGGTCTCTCTTCCCAGGTGACCCGAAGTTATGTCAGGTTGACAAAATCAACGAACCAGAGCATATGCGCACACAACTATTGACAGATATAAGCCTTCTGAGTGACCCTGATCATGCCAGGCCGCCCTCTACTTACAAACAAGCTGCATTCCTAAGTGAGTTTATAAATTTGTGGTTTAAAAACAGATTTTCTTTTTATGCATGTGTGTCCTTTTTAAGATAGCAAATACCAAATAGTTACTCAATGCCCACCTACCATGGTAAGAACTGAGACTAACCAGAGACTAAGACTTTGGATGACCTTCAAGCCCTGGAAGCTTGACCTTCAAAGAATGACATCTAACCAGCCCTGTAGGAGCAAAGATATTCTAAGGGAGGAGACACTTGTGCTTCTGGCATCTGCTATCAGACTGTTGAAACTGGGAGAAGAAATATTTGAAGCCTAGAAATCCCCCTTCCCCGCCCAATGGGAAATTTGTGTTCTAGGAAGAGATTTTGCATGGGTAATACTAGAGTTTACACAATAATGGGTCAATGATGGGCAGGAACACACTGCTTAGGGCTGCTTAGATTTGTACACCTCTTGCCCTCTATTTAAACCTGTACCTCATGTCAGGACTTGTTGGAGGAAAGGGGACGTCTGTTCATCCCAGCCACCCAGCTAGCTTAGCCCTGAAATAATCATTTAGAAACTGTGTTAATCAAATCACACTGCTTGGCCCATTAGCTCTAACTTCTTATTGGTTAACTCTTACTTATTAATTTAACCCATTTCTATCTATCTGTATATCACCACGACATTGTGGCCTACCAGCAAAGTTTCAGCACATCTATCTCTGGCGGCAGCAGATCCATGGTGTGTCTCTGACTCCACCTTCTTTCTCCCAGCATTCAGTTCCATCTTCCCCACCTAAGTTCTGACCTATCAACAGGCCAAGGCAGTTTCTTTATTCATTAATGGTAATCTCACACACAGAGGTGATTCCCACATCACCTCCCCTTTTCTTTTTAAATAAAAAGGAAGGATTTAACATAGTAAAATTACATATAACAAAACAAGTATCAAGCAAGAATTACAGTTACAATATTTATATCTACTTTATCTTTTATAGTAACTAAGGAAAACTGTAACTATAAATTCTTCAACTCCATCAAAGACTCCAGAAGGATATAATATTACCTAAGTAAACAGGAAGCACATTACAAGTTACTTCTAGAACTCTAGAATTGACAGAGACATCTTACTGTCCAGTCACCCAAAGTTTTTCTGTACCATTGGGGCATCCATCTTCAGCCTACAGGCCCATAATATCCAGCAGAATTTTCTATGAAACAGGAAATTTCAAAGGCAGTTCTACCTATATTGGCAGTTTGTCATTCATTTTCTTTTGTGTCCTGCAAATGTCTGGCAGACTCTTTCATGAAGCAGAAACCCTGAAGTATCATCTCACCTTTAGACAAGGATAGCAGTCATGTCTCTGTGGGTCCTGCATGTCCAGTTCAGCAGTACAGGCATGAAAAGTTTCTTGCCCAAATGGCTAGCAAACTCCATAAGGAGCCTTTTCTTTTCTTCTTTTTTTTTTGTTTTTTTGTTTTTTTTGTTTTTTTTTTTTTTTTTTTTTTGTTTTTTCGAGACAGGGTTTCTCTGTGGCTTAGGAGCCTGTCCTGGAACTAGCTCTGTAGACCAGGCTGGTCTTGAACTCACAGAGATCCGCCTGCCTCTGCCTCCTGAGTGCTGGGATTAAAGGCATGCGCCACCATCGCCCGGCTCATAAGGAGCCTTTTCAATGCCCATCTTCATCTTGAAGTAACTGGCGCTGCCAGGAGCAGATGTGTCTCACTGTCATGAAAACTCCTAAGTTATAAAAAGTCTTAAGTTCTTAAACATTTTAAATGCAATATTCTGAAGGTCTCTGAAAGATTTGAAGAATACCTATCTAACTGAAATATATCTCTATATATCTATAAAACCTAACTAATTAACTGTAAGCTTGACTATTATAGATGATTATCTATTATTCTATATTTCTTACTTATACGTTACATTTTAAATGAGCTGTACAAATACAATACCTTAATCAAGAGCACAATTATACATATAACAAAATTGACCTTAAATGTGTATCAATAAACCAAGATCTATACCAATGCTAATCATATCAATATCATATCCCCCTTTTAATGTAAAGAAACATTTACAGATAATATTTGGGAATATGGGCATAGTTTTGTCCATACTGCTTCCTGCTGTATGAGGGTACTGTTTATCAGGTCTTTCATGGTGTATCCTGTGTGCTATGTTCATTTCCGTCAGGAGTTGGGAGAAGTAATTTTTTGAGGATGTTCACGGCAACCTTTCAGAGGGGCATGGTCTATCAAACCATATTGGTGGAGAAGCAATTCATAGGTTCTCATCTTCTGTGATAACAAAAGAAATATGTCTTTTCCAAAGCAACATATCCTTAGACTCAAGATACCTTTATGTTGGTTTAACTTAGCAGACCATACAATGAAATGCTTATCTGTACTTAGCTCATTCAGTCAAAAAATTCAAAGAAAACACAATAATATATATAATCTGAACTCTGTGAATTTTCCATCTTTACATGGCTTTATCTTTCTTTACTCCTTTTAATCTATGACTCTCTGTACTCTTTCTCTTTGAAGACTTTTAAAAAATGATTTACTTCTTTTCCAACTCTCTATACTCTTTTTCTTCTTTCTCCCAAGCCTACGTACATTTATCCAACACTGTGATCCATTTAAAGATCTTATGTCTGAATCTTCCTTATTGCATTATCTGTAATTCTTTACTGTCCAGGAGCAGTTCTTAAAATGTTAATCACTTCTTAAAAACTTAAGTTGCACTATTAGTAGGGTATATATGGCACTTCCTCCTTGCTCCACACAGTTTAAAACTTATGCTGCATTATTACTACGGTATATATGGTACTATCTGCTCCTCTGCATGGTCCAGCATGGTGAAGATGCTCACTGCCTCTGAGAGACATGCACAGTGCCCCATCTCTAGGCACACAGCAGGTCCATGCTACCATTAAGCAAGCTGCAGCAGTCTGCTCATAAACCCCAGTCAAATGCTCTGTAGCCAGATCTCCTGCCTAAAAGAGTCAGAGTTCACTATGGCAGGGCCCAGAAAGCTGGCATTTTAAAATGACAAGGCTTTTTTTCTACTGCTGAATCAGGAAAACCTCTCTTAAAGGAGCTGCAACATGCCACCAGCAAACAGCAAGAAGTTGTGTTAAACTCTGTATTTTTGTGTCTAGAATTCCTTTCTAAATTCCCTCGGGTTTTAAGTGGATTTAGCTGGCCACATTGGTACGCCAATCTGTAACAGGAAGGCTGCTTGTTTGGCCCGACTGTCCAGAACCGAAATAATCACACAGAAACTGTATTAATTAAATCACCACTTGACCTATTAGCTCTAATTTCTTATTGGCTAACTCTTACATATTAATTTAACCCATTTCTATTAATCTGTGTATCACCATGAGGTTGTACACCTCTTGCCCTCTATTTAAACCTGTACCTCATGTCAGGACCCAGAAGATGAACTTAAGGTGGGGTCACTGGACCTCTTTTCTCCTTTTCCCCGAGTGGCCACAGTGCATAAATCCCCTCTCAACTTTTCACTACTGCTTGCCTATTTAATTGTCCTCTTGAGAACAGATGGCCAAGCCTGAAAGGGCTGTCAGGTCCAAGATTCTGCTGCTAACAACTCAGGTGACAATTTGATTCAACACTGGGATTGGTGTTGGGATTGGCAGTGGCTGTGGAAGGGCTGCCAGCAAGGCCCTGAGGGATGGAGTAACCAACGTATCTGAGGTAGTTCCTTCCTCTTCTTCCTCTTCTCCATTAAAACCGAGCTTCTATTTCCTCAACGAAGCTGCCATGCTGCCAGGAAGAAAGTGACTTGTTTAAACCAATTAAAGTGTCACATGCCTAGGCTGATCTGATGGTGTCAATAGCCCTTCAGAAAAAGGCTTTCTGTCCCTTAATAACCCATGACCCAGAAGTGCCTAGGGCTGGCCCTGGAAGGAACATCTTTCTATGGGTTTTGACTCATCACGGGAATTGCCCCTGCTGCTTGAGACAATTTTGCCTCAATTCTCATCATACCCGCTCTCTGATGGTGGAGTCATCACTATTTGGGGACAAGGCTGTAAAGTCAGGGTAAAGCCAAAAAGCCTATAGAGTCACAATTGCCCTAGAAAATTACTTAGAAAGCTCACATTGGAGACAAAATTACCCTCTCAGTAAGTCCCACCCAAACACGTTTTCCTTCCCTGTTGGACGGATGATGAGACTGTTCAGTTGAAAAGCAGAAAAAAATGTGTGGCTTTAGAAATAGAAAATGTGAACCTGAAGACGTGAAAATAGCATCTGGAGTGGCAATGTGGGCTTGGAAAGAACTCATTGTAGAGGTCTGTAATCTCAAATTCCAACTCAGACCTCTGCCTGATTGGCACAGGGTCATATATGTGGGACTTTATATAGGCAGGAAGGTTCCCCACTGTGCTTTGGAAACACACGCACACACACACACACGCATGCACACATGTATGCGCGCACGTGTGTGCACACACACACACATGCACACACGTATGCACGCACGCACACACACACATGCTTACAGAGCTCATGGAAGCTTTGTCCCTTGGTCATATGTGTGTAAATATACATTCTTTGAAAGCAATCACCTTGTTCACCTTCCAGAGAAATGCTTCCCAGCTTCTTTGGTTCAGTGTCCTTGTGTTGTGTACTCTGAACTAAAACAGTACCTCCAGGAGCGAGGATGGAGGCTCACAAGACTCAAAGGTTAAGGAAGTTTGTAAGGCTGAGGAAGCTCACAAAACTTACAGGCTTGGAAAATTTAGGAAAGCTACAAGATTCACAAGGCCTTTCCCCAGAGTTATGTAAGTGGTAACAATTGCAGGGCCCAGGAGACTCTGTGAGTTGTGCTTGGAGATCTATGAATGTAGCTTTCCTGGTGGGGCTGTGTGAGGACGCAGCTGTTTAGCTGCTGTTGTGTTAGCTTTTTCTTGGTCCAGTGGCATCAGTAAACTCTTTGGTTCACCAAGCTGGACTCGGGTGGAATAATTTTCTTTGGCTGATGAAGGTGCTCTATTTGGCTAGTAGACATCTGTTTGGGAAAAGTCACCCAGTACCTTGAAAGAGAGGATGATGTGTCTGGTTGCTATGGAAGCTTTTGGTTTGTGCTGCTTCAGATGGCAGAGTCAGAGCTAGCTGGCTGTGGAGAGCAGACTGGAGGGGCAGCAGGAAAAGTGGATTGTTTTGTCCTGGTCTTCCTCTTACAGGCACCTCAGGCTGAATGACTTCTTCTGTGAGGCAGTGTGGTCTCCAGAGTGCAGAGCACCCATGTCTCTGGTCTCCAGAGTGCAGAGCACCCATGTCTCTGGTCT
>NC_022013.1:4946537-5006091 GCF_000317375.1 Microtus ochrogaster | reverse complement strand
AGAGTGCAGAGCACCCATGTCTCTGGTCTCCAGAGTGCAGAGCACCCATGTCTTTCTCCTCCTCATTCTGATTTGTTCTTGTGTATTCCCATTAGCTGCATGTGATGAATAAGAAGCACCTTTCAATATGAAACATTGAATTTTGAGGAGATTTTGATCCTTTAGATTGTCAGTATCTAATAGTAGGCACCCATTACAACAATTAAGAACAGTCTCATTTAGCAAACCATTCAACAAGATTTAACTTTCATTAAAAAAATAAAACAAACTGTACTTAAATACCTTTAAAGTCCTGGTATAAAATATAATTAATATTTTCTTGGAAAATTTTAAATGATTTTTATGTTTATTTAAATTTAGGCTGTGTGAATTTATGGGTAAATGTTAAACTCATAGTTGAATTCATAATTTAAGTTATACTAAAGCTTAAAAATTTAACTATATTCATATTTTATGTACTGAATATAGTCACACTCTATACCATTAGTACTTTTTCTTAGTGGAGGCAAAAATGAGAACTTTCACGAAGAGCTTGTCATAACTAAATTTACACATTCATTCAACACTTGTGGGCTATTAATACAACTGCCACATGGGTACAATGATGGAGAAATTTTGTGTTTTGCACTTTTCAGTCATTTATAATCCATAACTTCAAATTTATTTGTTTATTTTTGTGCTCAATCAAACCCAGGGCCTTATGCATGCTAGTCAAGCTCCTGACTACTGAGTTATACCTCCAGTTCTGAATATATTTTTTAAGTCTGTCATTGTGTCAAGGGAAGGAAGATAAACCATGTTCCATAGAACAATTCATTGGGATGACTTGTAACTTTTAAATATTTATGTGCCCGCCATTTGTATATCCTGTATTGACTTCCAGTTAGAGTCTCCTACCCTATTGAGCTGGTCCCTTATCTCCCCAGCCAATGGCTGGATTCTATAAATTACTTGTCTGAGATGTAGTCGTGGTCTTCCTAGGCTTCTGCTTTCAACTGTCTGCTGAAGGCTGCCTCATCCACCCCGTGGAATTTAGAGAGAGGGTGTTTTGCTTTTGAAAACTTCATACTAATAGCCTGATATCTATTTCAAAACCCACTATTGAGCAAGTGTTCAGACCTATCAGCCAGCCAGTCCTGCTGGGAAGGGGAGAAAGGCTTGGTGTCTCCTGCTTCCCTCAGCTCTGCTGAAGGAATATCAGTGGCTATTTTCAGGGTAGAGTCAATTGAGGACACTGGAGAGAGTTCAGCTGAAAAATGTTGAGATAATCCTGATTAGAGAAAGTCTGGGATTGGATGCTGAGAACCAAGAAACTTAAGGTTCATGAGTCCATCAATTAACCCCACCTTTCCTGTCCCTCTGCAGACCTTATGGAAGTTGGGTATAGTTTATGTATGTACATATTTGTCCCTGTGCCTTCACATATTTAAGTGAGTGTATTTGTGTGTGTGTGTGTTTGTGTGTGTGTATGTGTGTTAATAATTAAAGAAGAAACGGTGATGAATTTGAGAGGGAGACATACATTGGATGTGGAACTGCATGTGCATGTGGAGGTCATTGATTCACATCATGTATCTTTATTTTCTTTATCACCCTTTACACTATTTTTTGAGATTTTTCAGTGAACCTGGCCTTACCAGTTGGCTCAACTGTCTGGCCAGAGAGCCCCCAAGATCCCCTTGTCTCCATCACCTAAGTGCTGGGGTTACAGAGATGTGCAATTATGTCTATCTAGCTTTTTGCTTATGTTTTGGGGATCTCCTGTCTTCATGCTTGTGCAAGAAGTACTTTACGAGAAGAGGAATCTCCATATATCTACTCCATCAACTCTTTTAAATTATAAAATATTATTTAAAACCTCTCTATATTCACCATTACAATACAACTGTTTGTATTGCCATGTGCTATCTTAGTTAATCTTTTCTTGATATGAAAGGCTTGATAATTTTTACATAAGAAGAGAGGCAGGGTGTTTGAGTGTACGTCTGACTGTGGCAGAGCAAACGAAGAGCAAGTGGGTAGTGTGGAAGAGAAGCTTATGTGCGAGCTTCAGGAGATCCAGGCTGGCTTTGGGGGAACCCTCCTCATGGGAAGCAGTCCAGGCTGGAGATAGTGAGAACTCACTCTCAAGAGGAAAACATTAATACTGTGTTGCAGAGATGACTCGGTTTGTAGAATGCTTGATTTTCAAGACCGGGGACTATTTCCAGAGTCCATAAGAAAATTCTGGACATGAACACACATCTGTAAGCCCAGTGCTGGTCAGGTGGAGACTAGGGCTCACTATCCAGCCAGCTGGGCCTATGAGAAGAGTTATATCCCAATGAGAGATGCTGTCTCATAAAATAAAGCAGAATGGACATGGTGGTACATAACTTTAATCCCAGTACTCATGAGACAGAGATAGTTGCAACTCAGTGAGTTCAAGGCTAGCCTTGTCTACATAGAGAATTCCAACATAGCCAGGCTGACACAGAAACCCAATCTCAAAAACAAACCCAACAACAACAAAAACAGCACAAGGTGAACTCCTCCTGAGGAATTATAAGATTGTCTTGTAGATTCCTTATACATACATGTACATACATACACACATGTACCTTTCCCCATGAACATGTATACATGCTTGCGCGCGTGCGCGCACACACACACCAAAGAGGAAAGCATTATTCTTTCTTATTGGCCCATTTACTTCTTAAACCTCAAATACTTCTAGCATCAGTGCCAAGCTGGGGACCAAGCACCAATATGAGTTTTGGTGAAAAAGGAACTTGTCTACAAACTATAGCAATATTAACTTATCCACATTCACACAAGTGTTTACTTTCAATTACAATTACAAATTATATGTTTTGTTGTTATCTATTTTACTCTTTTGGAGGGCCCACCACCCAGCTCCCAAATAAATCACACACAAAGGCTTAGTCTTAATCATGAATGACCAACCTTAGCTTAGCTAACTTCTTGTCAGCTTTTCTTAAATTTCTTGACTACCTTTTGCCTCTGGGCTTTTCCCTGTTCTCATTTTTGTGTATCTTGCTTTCATCCTTACTCCGCTTCTGGCTGGGTGGCTGTGTAGCTGAGTGGCTGGGCCCTGACGTCTTCCCCTCCTTCTTCTAGCTTGCTCCTTTTCCCTCTCTTTAGATTTCTCTTCCTATTTATTTTCTCTGCCTGCCAGCCGCACCTATCCTTTCTCCTGCCTCGCTCTTGGCCGCTCAGCTCTTTATTAGACCATCAGGTGTTTCAGACAGGCAAAGAATCTCAGCTTCACAGAGTTAAATAAATGCAGCATAAATAAAAAAACATTTACATCATTAAACAAATGTTCCACAGCATAAACAAAACATCTTAAAATAATTTTCCACCAGTCTTTTTTTAGTATAAATATTGTCTTTTAAAATATTTCCTATGTCTTCTTAATTTTCATTTTTAGACTCTGGATGACAGAATGGAATGTTTTACTTATTTATGTGTTTTTAATTAAAACTATGTAATAATAATATTTGTTATTATTATTAGTGTGTGTGTGTATGTGTGTGTGTGTGTGTGTTGGAGGGTGTTTGTGTACATGCCATGGTGTACATGTGGAGTCCAGGGGGCAACCCCAGCAGTCAATTCTCTCCTACCTTGCTTGAGACAGGATGTCTTGTTTCTGCCAATAGCTGTGTCTTCCTGGCCCCAGAGCTTCCAGGAGGAGCTGATTTCCCACTTCCATACTGATTTCAACAAGGCAAACAAAATGATTCATTAGTCAAAAATCTAACTAATACATGTATTAGAGTCAGCTTATTTATTTTAGGTCAAATTTTATGACATGATAGACACAGCGTTGGCATATGGAGCCCCTTCTAAGTGATGTGCTCAGGACATTATGGCTGCTTTCTGGGTCTTTCATAGTTTTATGAGGCTTTTAAACTGTACACAGAGATTTACGGTTTTGTCTCTGCCTCGGTGACAAATTGGTGGGCATACCTGTGATTTATTTTTCACTAATTTGTTCTTGGAGAACAACCTTGAAATGTAACTCTCCAATATAACACTGTCGCTATGAGAAAAGATTATCTGATGCCTAGAAACACGGTAAGGTAAAAAAAAAGTCAGTGTGGTATTTGCAATAGGTCTTGGGTAAGGGCAGAACCCTGTGCTGATGAGATGGGTTGAGAGAAGCCTCGGGAAGATTGAGGTTTGCTTGGCATGGCCCATGTGATAGTCAACATTATCAACTTGGCAGTATCTGGAATCACTTAAACAAATCTGTGGGCATGTCTATGAGGGATTCTCTAGACTGGGCTCATTGAGGTGGGATTTCAAGCTTGAGCTACTATGCCCGTTGTGGGTGCTGGGAATGGAGCACAGGCCCTCATGGTGAACACTTTCCTGAATTTCTTCCTTGTCCACATTTCTTGCAAGCTTTTTGCCTGCTTTGTTGCTGGCTGTTTCTACACCAAACTCTGAAGTATCAAGCAAACCTTGTCCTCTAAAAACAGATGGAAGACTTCAGAGTTCCAGGTCCGATTCACTGCTTTCCCACACCCTTTCCAGCTGCAGGTCCATCCAGAAAGATTTGGGCCTCTGTGGGAGCCTTGGTGGGCTTCTCTTTGTATAAAAGGCTCCCCATTTCTTCTTCCTTGTTTTCTGTCTTACTTGCACCTCCAGCTTCATGACCTGGGCCTTGTGGTTTGGTGGCTGGTGACTGTTTTCTGGGTCCAGTGTTTCTGTGGACAGCCAGCTGGCCTAGATCACACTCTTGGATCTGGGTCATTCAGTTCCTCTTCTACATTACTGCACTGGTGTTTCTCTGGCTCATTTTGAGAGGAGAGCCCCTTGGCTTCCCTGTGCTGCAGTTTGGGCTTTGTCTCCCCTAGGCTTCGTTCTGCATTGTTACAGACTGCGGTGGAGAGGACTTGGAACACAGTCAGGATTTAAAAAGAATCAATGTGTTTCTCAGATAGTAGAGGGCTTTGCTATGATGCCTTAGACCCTGGGTTCAACCCCAGGTACATAAGCCACTCCTGAGACCCTGGCGCTCAGGATATGAACACTGGAGAACCAAAAGTTCAAGGTCACTCTCGGTCCAAGGCCAGCGAGACACACGAGACCCTGTCGATCAATAAATGGGATGGCTTACCAGTTGTAAGCAGGTACTATGCTTGCAGAAGACCCAAGTTTGACTCCCAGCATCCACATCTGGCAGCTCACACCCACTTATAGCACCCAATGCCCTTTTCTGATGTCCTTGGGCATTTTGCACTCATATACATACCCATATACAGATAAACATGGATATACATGAGTAAAAATAAAATATAAAATAAGCCTTAAAATTAATGTAAAATAAAAACAAGGGAAATGTGGTATGTTACACAATGGGATTGTGTTGGTATAATTAAACAATTCACTGGGGGAAATCTTTCGACTACCAGTGAAAAGAGTGCACCGTGGGTTTTCACACAGCTGTCAAGTCTCTGCTTCCTTTTGTCTGAACCCTATTTCCAAAAACGTCATTCACACAGCACAGTCTGCTAGCCGGGAAAAGCTGAGATGATCCTTTGTTACAGGGAGAGCCGTGACCACCTGAAGGTGATGTCCTGGAGTTGGGGAGGGAGTGGTTGAAATGTGTGGAGAATTCTCACAATGTAGATCTTGCAGCGGGGGAAGGGCAAGGAAGGGTAAAAGAGCCAAGATAATGCAACTTTGGGTCCCCGACACAAGTCCAGGATGAGATTCCAGAAATCGCAGGGCACACGTTGTCAGTTGGTCAGTTGGTCAGTTGGTCAGTGTCGAATTATGTATGGACTCTTCAAGGAGCCCTGGACAAGGACAGACAGGGAGCCGAGGCTCAGTTGTGTTTGCCTAGCACTCATGGGCCCTGGGTTCTGAGCCCAGGACTCTATACACCAGGCATGGGGGTGCGTGCCTGTAATCTAAGCACTCCAGAGATAGAGGCAGGAGGATCAGAAGGTCAGGGCCATCCTTGGCGACACAGGGAGTTAGAGGTCAGCCTGTGACGTGATGGTCAGCTGGGCAGAGGGTGGATCTTTTGGCTTCTTCCTTTAGTATGAAAAAAAAATCCTTTTATTATTTTTGAGTGTCTGTTCATATGTGGTTATGTGCATCTGAGTGCGGGTGGCTTCAGAGGCCAGCGAAGGTGTTCAGTACCCTAGAACTGCGAGTTGCAGGCACTTGTGAGCTGCCTAGAGTGGGTGCTGGGACCAGAACTCGGGGTCTCTGCAATAGCAATAAGGGATCTTAACTACTGAGCCATCTCTCCAGCCCCAAGGTAACTGATGGTAACTGAAGAACAGGCAGACTCTCCCAGAAGCTCTGAGTCTTCACTTTCGCTTAGACAGACTGCAGAGGCCAAGGGGCCTTCTGCTCATGAACATGTGTCTCGCGGCTGAAATGAGATTGTAGGTTTTGAGGTTCTGACCCGGGAGTTTGTGAAGTGCGCCTGCATTTTATCTCCACTCACCCCGGGCACCACCTCTCCTGCCACTCAAAGGCACAGAGAGTCTTAGGGGCTTCCCTTGTTCTCATCTTCTGATATTTATTCATCCAAGAAATGCTTACTAAATCTACAGACCTGCCAGAGGAGAGCGTCTGGCAACCTTGGCATGCTTTCTTTCATGTTCCATTGGGGCGGAAAACTGAAACAGGGCTTCTATTTCCTGCCAGTTGCCGCCAGCTCATCTGTAAATGTGCTGTAGAAATTATTCTCTTCGGAGGCCGGAGAACCTGGTGCAGTGGCTAAAGCATTGGTTGGTTTTGAGAGGACCTGAGTTCAGACCCCAGCATCCACGTCAGTGACTTTCTGGCCTCTGTGTGCTCCTGTGCATGAAACACGCACAGTCTCACACACACATGTACACACACACGCACATGTACACACACACATGTACACATACACACACGTACACACATTAAATGTTTTTTAAAATAAGATTATTCCTTTCTTTAACCACATAGACACACCTCACCCAGGGAATCTGAAATTGATTTTTCTTCCCTCTGACCAAATAGTGCAACCCCTCATAGAATCCGGTGTTGTCCTGGGTGGACAAGAGGGTAATTCCCTTGGTATGTAAGAAGCTACAGATTTTTAGTAAGGTGATTTTTTTTTTTTTTTTTTGTCTCACTAGTCAGCTCTTTGCAAACTCTGGCATGAAAACTGTCAATGTGATCAAACTTTTAGTTTGTGGCTGGAGTCAATGATTGGAAAATGGTCAAAATAAGCAAAAGGGTTTATGGGCAATAGTAGGCAAGCCTCCACTGTAGCCAGAGCTGCTAGCATTTGGTGAGATCTCTGAACATTCCTTCCTCCCTCACTCCATGCTTATTGCTCACCCTCTTCCTGGTGCTAAGGGTGTTTTCTCTGTGTTCTTGGATTGGAGGACTTCTCATCAGCCCTCTTTTGTGGTTTTTACTTTTCAAAAACATTCCTCTTCAATTCTCATCCTCTTTGTTCTGAAGCTGAACGGAGCAAGTGTGCCTTAATGAACAGAAGCACTGATCTTTTTTTTTTTTTTAAAGTGTTGTTCAGTGAGTGATTGACAGGTAGTATCATTTTCTGCCTGCCGTCTGCCTGGAATATAAAGGAACCTTCAAATGACCTCTTCTCCTCTCCAGCAGGCCTAGCACGGTCTCTCTCACTCCCTCTTCCTCCCACCATATCCCCTACCTCTCTTACTTCCCCAAGCCGCTGAGAATCACCCGATATATTATTATCCCTTTTCACACGTGTGTGTGTGTGTGTGCATGTACCACGGACACCCTGGTTGCTTAGAAACGTTAGTTCTGAAAGCAGGTCCTCATGCTCATGCTCACAGGGCAAGCACCTCACTTCCCAAGCCATCTCTTCAGATTTTCGGGTACACCCTCACAGAACCTCTTCCAGACCTCTGGGGAAGGAGTTTGGCTGAGTCAACCAGCTTGCAAACCCAGGGAGGTGTGCCCAGCGGAGATAGATGGCTCTGGTATGACTTCCCAGTGGATGGCTGTGTGGTGTAATGGAACTGGAGATAGCATCATGCCCTGTCAGCGCCAACATCCTGTCTTTAGGGCTGAGGCTGTGGGTGAGGTGGATCTGCTAGGAGAGCTTCAGGGCGCAGGTGTACACGAGTGTCTCCCCAGCAGGGCTGGCAGGTGTGTGCATGGAATGCCTCTGTCCTTAGGTTGGAGCTGTGTTTGCCAAGGCCTCTGCCACTGATCAGCATGGACTTTGCTACAGGACAAAGGGTCTCTGCGATAGGCCTTCTGCCAAAGCCCTGTCATGCTTGACATTCGTAGAGGCACCAACTGTGTAATGGAGACTTTGTAACAAGATCAGCACGCCTTTTAATCACGGCAGAAGGGTCTCTGAGTTTGAGGCCAGCCTGGGCTGTATAGTGAGTTTCAGCCATCCAGGACTGCAAAATGGGTTCTTGTCTAATGATTAACAACAACAACAACAATAACAATACTACAATCAGGCAGAGAAAACGGTTCAACAATGTCACCATTGCAGGAGCCCAGGGAGTTTTCTTCAGAGAACCACAATCAGGCAATCCCAGCATTTTGGTTTTGATGCAGAAAAGAGTTTCAAGATGAGCCAGTATAAAGCAGATTTCAACACGGGTAGCAACATCTACTGTGAACCTGCTGACATGGAGAAAATATTCCATTTGTATAAAGATATTTTATCAGAAGTATCAAGGAGCCAAGCTGAAGGCCTGAATGTATGTGACCTTGGTTAGTCCCTTTCCTCTCCCAGACATTTTCTGGGAATTTTGAACACAACTATTGACTTTGTTTACTGTGAAGATACCCTAATCTCACATACCCCCTGAGATCAACTGACTTTTCAAGCGCTCCTGGGGGACCCCTGACATCTATTTTAGGTTCCTTGAATTCTGTGTTGGAATTACTAGTATCTTTGCTAGGAAGATACTCCAGTCAGACTCTAGGATTAGGGGCTGTTTTCCTTCCTGTGCCCCCCACCTGGTTTCCTTTTCCTATTTCAACTGGAGCTCAGCTGGAAGACCTGTAAATTTAAAAAGAAAGAAAGAAAGAAAGAAAGAAAGAAAGAAAGAAAGAAAGAAGGAAAGAAAGAAAGAGTCTGTCTATGTCTGAGTATATGCCACATATGTGCAGGTACCACAGTGAGCCAGAAGAGGGCGTCAGGTCCCCTGCAGCTGGAGTTATAGGCTATTGTGAGCTGCCCCCCATGGATGCTGAGGATTGGATGCAGGTTTCCAGGAAGAGCAGGAGATGCTCTTTACCACTGCACCATCTCCCCTGCACACTTTGGCGTCATTAACCTTACACCCACCCATCTCTTGCCAGGATTATGATTGTAACCTGTGCGTAAGGGGTGCAGAGGAAGGCTTTCTGGCAGCACGCTGCAAGAGAAGGTCCCAGAATAGGACCAGTTCCCCAGCAGTGCTGTCGTAGCCCCATCTGTCACATGCTCCGAGGACCCGACAGGCTGCTGGGTGCCTGCTGGTCCTTTGGGAATAGACATCAAATTGAGCTCCACTGGAAAAGAGATAAGAATGCTCTCTATGTGGCATGTGAACTTCTTCCTTCTCCAGTGTCAGCCTGCTGAGCTAACAGAAGATCAATAATGGCCCACCATTCCTTCTTAATTGGTGTCTCCAATTCTCAGGCTTCAAGCAGCTCCAGCAGACTGCGGGGTTGAATAATTTTTTTTATTTGTTTATAAAATGCTCTGAAACTAACATAACAAAAAGGGCTGACGTTTTTCAGACTTTGCCTTATGTGTTTAATTTTATGATTTTTTTTTTCGAATTTCACCCTTTTTTCTTAGGGCTTACAAGTAGAGGCCAAAGGGAAAGGGCAGGTGGGCACCTGGCCCAGGCAGCTTGAGAAGAAATGCACAGAAAGAGAAGTAAGGGGGTGCAGTGTGGGAGCCCCAGAGCCCCACTGAATGCAGAGTGCCTCTGTGGAGGAAGTGGGGGTAGGGAGGAGGGGGAGGACTTACTACTTGGCTCATTGTCCTATTTCGGATATCATCATCAGCTTGCGACAGACTAGATCAGCTGAGATGGGCGTCTCAGTTGAGGGAGAGCCTGAATCCGACTGGCCCATGGGCATGTCTGTGAGAGACTGTCTTAACTGCTCAATGAAGTAGGAGGGCCGAGCTCACTGCTGGCAGCATAAAGGTTAGTCTCAGGTGATTCTGGGTCCTATCAAGTCGATAGTGAAAGATTAATCATTACAACGAGTTATACTCAGTCACAGCGACTTCACAGCCCAGGAGCCATACCCAGTGGCTAAGTGTCCTCTTTGCTCTTGCAGGAGCACTCAGAAGCCACTTTAGCCTTTAGCCTTCTGTGCGGTCATGTATGGCAGGCAGGACTCTCTCTGAAACCACACTGTCTACACAGAGCCTTTGCTTTGTCAACCTCGTGGGATCATGTTCCGTGGGACCTGTTTGATATGTTAAGTTTCATTCTTGAGTGTAGGACCTGAGAGGGAGACTTACTAGACCAGACTCCCATAATTTCTGCTCGTGGTGCTTCCAGAACCGGCGCTGAAATGTATGTGGTATGACTGTTAGCATCGTGAGTGTTCACTGAAGCTTTCTGTGTTAAAGGCTTGGTGTCTGGGTGGTCCTGTTGGGAGGTGGTGACACCTGTAAAGGGGGAGGTATTGTGAGGAGTCCTTTAGGTCACTGGGAATGTGCCTCCAAAAGAGATGATGAGGCTTCCCCCCTTTCCTGTCCTTGTCTTTTGTTTCCTGGCCCTGGGGAGAGTGCTTTACCACACTGTCCTTCACACCCGCCATGGTGTGTTACCACCAGACAGGACTAAAGCAACGGACCAACCAGCTGTGGACTGCAACCTTCCAGACTATGAGCCCAAACAAACCTCTTTCTTTTGTAAATGAATTAGTTCAGATATTTTGTGAGCCAACACTGCAAACTTGGAAATCAAACTCTGAGACTAATATCAAAAAGGGCTTATGTTTTGCCTTACAGTCTTGATTTTAAAAATGCAGGGAACCCTGATTGCTCTTCGGGCTGACGAGGGAGGGGGACTTGATTGGGGGAGGGGGAAGGGGAGGGAAATGGGAGGTGGTGGAGGGGAGGAGGCAGAAATCTTTAATAAATAAATTAATTAAAAAATGATTTTATTTTCATTTTATTATTTTTTAGAAGCATTGTTGTTGCTGGGCAGTGGTGGCACATGCCTTTAATCCCAGCCCTCGGGAGGCAGAGGCAGGCAGAACTCTGTGAGTTCGAGGCCAGCCTCGGCTACAAGAGCTAGTTCCAGGACAGACTCCAAAGCTACAGAGAAACCCTGTCTCGAAAAACCAAAGGGGGGGCATTGTTGTTGTTGTTGTGTGAACATATGTGTATCTGTGTGAGTTTAAATGTACCACATACATGCAGGTGTCCTTGGGGGCCAGAAGAGGGTGTCCGATCCCCTGGAACTAGGTTACTGGTTGTTGTGAACCATCTAATACGGTGCTGGGAGCCAAATGTGGGTCCTCTGCAAGAGCAGTAAGTGCTCTTAACTGCAGAGCCTCCTCTCCTGCCTCTATTCTTACTTTTAAGTTGTGTGTGTTTGGGAGCACTGAGGGGTAGAGGGGGTGGGTTCTGCATATGTGTGCAATGTCCACAGAGGCCAGAGAGAGCATTGCATCCCCTGGAGATGAAGGAAGTTACAAGAGGCTGTGAGATCCCTGGATCCTGGGAACCAAGCTGGAGTCCTCTGCAGGAGAGGTGCCAACTCTTAACCACCAAACCTGCCTTCCAGCCTGATCTTCTGAGTTTTCAGCCCAGACTTTAGCATTATCCAGCGCTTGCAGGCAGCGACCAGAGGGAGAGGGCTGATGGGATCAGGACCTAATTTTAGTACAGCTCCTTGGATTCTGTCTCCCTATCTTTATCCTCACTTCCGGATGGCAGAGTTCACTGTGTAAGCCTAGTGCCTACGCATTGGTGTAGGAAGTCAGCGTACCAGAATGACTGGGCCATCCACCTTGTGTGTGGCTCCTGACCTGCCATCTCCTTGCCCTCTGCCTGGTGACCCTCAGCCCACAGATGTCTGATTTCTCCTATAATAGCTCTGCCTCGGGGTTGGGAGAGAGGACGCTATTTTAGAGGAAGAGGAAACGTTGGGTAAAATAGAAAATGTGGTTTTGACACCAATCAATGAGCCAGCCGGCATTGCAGCCGAGATTTCCCAAGGTGATAAGAGACTGACAGGCTAAGGTGGTAATCCACGCTGGAGCAGCCGCTCTGACCTGAGCCAGCTGGCCACTCGGTGGGACGAGCCACCGCTTCTCCAGATAAGAAAAAGAATTCAATTTCTGGGAAGGTGTGCCTAAGACAGGATGGATTTGAAAATTCTGCCAGGGTTTTTTCCCTATGTGTTATTTTTTTCCCTTAACTTTAACTTCTCTGTTACTAAAATCCCTTGTGGTTGGACATCTATGCTAGTTCCATAACTTAGCTATTTTGACCAGTGCTGCAATAACCATGTTATGCAAGAATCTCTGGGATGTGTTGGCTTGGAGTCTTTGGGATAAACACGGAGCAGTTGAATGCGGTAGTTTGAATGTAATTGCTCCCATAATCTCATAGGAAACGGCACTATTAGATGTGGCTTTGTTGGAGGAAATGTGTCACTTTGGAGGCAGGCTTTGAGGTATCCTATGCTTAGGATACAGCCCAGTGTCTCAGTCCACTTCCTGTTGCCTTCAAGATATAGGAGTCTCAGCTACACCCGCGCCATGTCCGCCTGCACACCGCCAGGCTCCCCACCATGATGATGATGGACTGAACTCTAAGCCAGTCACCCCAGTTAAATGTTTTCCTTTATAAGAGTTGCCATGGTCATGGTGTCTCTTCACAGCAATAGAAACCCTAACTGAGATAAGTGGTGTGGCTGGGTCTCATCTGGGTCTGCTCTTAGTTTTCTGAGGATGCTGCATCGCTCATAAGGGCCGGACTAGTTTACACTTCCATCAGCAGTACAGAGGGTTCATCCTGTCTTCATCCTCACCAGTGGTTAGAATTAATCTTAAACTTTTCACTGAACACAGTACCTTTGTTCTAGGCCCATTTGGGAGAGGTCTGTATGAACACAGAACACACCAGCCCCGGACAGAGGCTTGTTTGTGTAAAATTTTCTCTTTTGGGTTCAGGAAAGCTGTTGACAGGCTTCTGGGAATGTCCTGGAACTCTTGGGTATAGGCTAAGAAAGCAGGCAGGACTGTATATTTTGGGTCAGGTCAGGAAGTGATCAGGGCAGAAGGATGGAAAAGATGAGTGGCCCAGTCTGTGCTGGCTTTGGGCTCTGGGAGCCAGGATGTATGAGGAGCAGAGGGTATGCAAATGCTGGCCTTGCCAAGAACATTCCAGAGCCATCTGGCTGCTTTGATTGTTGCCAAGAGAATGGTGATGTAGGACCCCTGTGGGCAGCATCTTCATTCTGCTGAGGAAAACTAGACACTGATAGATGAATGGGTTTGTCTGCAGTTGTAGGGGAAGCTCAGGCTAGAGCCTCTACCTCTGTCTCCTCCCTCCCAGGCCTTTCTTGAGTATGTCAGGGTTGGCTTTGTCTCCCCGCCTCCACTGGTAGATCGCGTGTGCCGGCAAGTGTGCACATGCATGTGTGTACAGATACCTGTGCACGCCTGATCTTAGATGCTTTCCAGCTTTTTTTTTGGTTTTTGAGACGGGGCCTGAAACTCTCCAGGGAGGTGAGACTATTTGCTCAGTGAGGCCCAGCTATCCACCTGCCTCCACTTCCCCAAGGCAGGGATTTGTTTTTCTTCATGTGTGTGCATGAGCTCATGAATGTGAGGGTTCACGCACATAGAGGACAACTTGGGTTCTATTCTTTGGGAATCATCCACTTTTTAAAACAGAGTTTTTGATATAAAGTCTCTTGATGACCCACACTCTCCAGGGACCCTCCTGTTCCCACTTCTCCATTTCTCCATAGCTGGGCTTGTACGTGTCTGCCATTTGCCACCACCTCTGCCCTTTTCTCTCTTTTTTTCTTTTCCCATGAATGCTGGAGATCAAAGTCAGGTTCTCAGACTTGCAAGGCAATTGCCTTATAGACTAAGCCATTTCTCCGTCGCATGGCAGATATTTCTCAATGTTTGCTGGGGGCTCACATCCAGCTACAGTTAGTACTGTACAAAAATTCGTCATAATATTAATTTCTGCTGAGGAGGAGCTTATTTTAAAACATCATGGAATATCTTTGCAGCTTTGGGAGCAACCTGCGACATTTCAGAACAATCAGGAAACAGCAAGAACACGATATGCTGGAAATAATCTTAGGCTGCTAACACAACTGTTGTAATCATTTCTGTCTGTAGTTTTGGGGTCATTTTTCCTCATCCATTTAGCTTTTTTAAAAACTGAGGGAAAATCGTATTGCCCATACAGTTTCATTTCTTGCTGTTTTCATGTCGCTTTTTGTCATAAGTAATTTTTCCCATAACCCACTCCAGTGGCAGCAGGCTATTTGCAAAGAGCTTAATCATAGGGCATTTACTAACCATGGTATTAATTTATTGTGGTAGTTTCCCTAAGTGTCTGTTAAGTACTTTGTACCCAGGCTCTCCTGGCAGCCTTCATCTCAGCGATGGTCACTTTAATGTGACAAGGGAATTGGAATGACTGGAACCATTAGTAGAGTCCCACATAAGTTTGGGGGGGGGGACTCCAGCAGTCCATCCTCCCCTTCCCTTCCCCCCTCCCTTCGTCCCTTCCTCCTTTTGAGATTGGGTCCCTCTATATCTGTGTGCATCTACCTGCCCCCAACTTCCTGAGTCGTGGGATTACAAATAACTATTACTCTGCCTTGATCAACCTCAAACTTCTTTTAGTATATCGCTGTTTTAGTATATCACTGACTAACACAAGCACATTTGGTCCAGCTGAGGCTGGGAGCCAGCGAGACAAGATCCTCCCAGTTTCAAGTCCTGTCTTTGTCTCTTATCACCCTCATGGGCAATTTCATCACTTTCCAGAAACCTGACTGATGACAGTTACTGAAATGGTCCCTTCCACACAATAGCCTCACTAGACAGCAGAGATGATCAGCACTTTATTTGTCTTGCAGAACCACACTTGATGAGCAATGTTGACAATACTACCATTGTTTGTTTCATGGGAAATTGCAAAAATGTCATTTTTCCTTTCCAAACTTTCTTCCTACTTCCCCTAAGACTAGAGTTAACCTCACGCTCATTCCCATCTACTCACTTATCCGTCCATTCATCCTTTTGACACCCTTCAGATCTCTATTCTTTCTTCAGTCTGCCCACTCACCTGTCCATCCACGCCGTCGTCCACCCACTCACCTGTCCACCTTCCTTTCGTTCTCTAAATGATCTCCACTAAGACCCTTTACCTTGTCCCTGCCTCTGTTCTTGGTGATGAAACCCACCAAAGAGTGGGATTAACAAGGACTTTAGAAACCGGGACACATGATGGAGGCGCGGAAACCAATTAGACAAGAAATGAGCTGGAAGAGAGTTATGTCTGGCAGAAAGTGCTCAGAGGGGAGGAAAAGAAGCAAACAGTAAAAGGGAACCATTTTGGAGACAGCTTGACGCCTCTGTGAACAACCCTGGAGAAGTCGGGGGGGGGGCTCTTCTTTATTTGGGAGTGCTCTGAGGTCTCTGGTGATGCTCAGAGTAAAAGTGCTCTCCAGAGTCCATTTCCCTTGTCTTCTCTGATACTCCATCACACCCCCTATTTCTCTTTCTCCCTGCCAAGCTGGGACGTAGCTTGTGAATACAGTTTATGTGTCAGTGTTGGTTCCGAGCCAGGGAAGGGTTGGAGAAAGACAGGAACAGAGGGGTAAGGTGGGGAGAGAGATCTGCTCTCTAGAGCAAAGGTTGATTCCTAAGCTCTACAGCAGTCTGAGAAAGACTTCAGACGGAGATCGAGCCCCTGATGTTGCTTATCAATTCCACCACTGGACCAGCAACCACTCCAGAACGGAGTACTATGAATCAGGGCTCAGCCCTTTCTGATGCTTTGTGTGTTGCTACTCCCCACTCATTCATTTGCAGCATGGGTAAGGCTAAGAGGTCTCTGGCTGGCTTCTTGTACGTTTAGAAGTTAGTACAGGCTGCAGTGAATTGACCACTCTGACCCTTCAGGAGCCCAGACAAGTGTCCTGATTGGTGGCCTCAGAGCAGCATTCCAAGATGTGGCAAACAGAAATTGTAAGCTCTTCAGTCCTGGCTTCCATAACTCTCAGTATGACATTTTTACTACTGTTTTATATTGATCAAAGGAAGATACAAGGTCAGTCCAGATTGAGCCACGAGATGGGTGGATGGTAAATTACAGTAGTTATTGCTATTTGTAGTAGGAGGCCGCTTGTTCATTTCTCGGCCACCCAGACTCCCAAAATAATCACACAGAAACCATATTATTTAAATCACTGCTTGGCCCATTAGCTCTAGCTTCTTATTTGCTAACTCTTTCATCTTCATTTAAGCCATTTCCATTAATCTGTGCATTACCATGAGGTCGTGGCCTACCAGCAAAGTTCCAGCATGTCTTTCTCAGGCAGTGGCTCTGTTGCTTATCCATACTCTGCCTTCTTTCTCCCAGCATTCAGTTTAGTTTTCCCACCCACCTATATTCTGCTCTGTGCAGGACTAAGACAGTGTCTTTATTAACCAATGGCATTCATAGCATACGGAGGGGAATCCCACATCAGCTATTGAAAGCTGATGTAAGAGTATATCCAAAGGAAACACCACACTCATCACCAAATCATCCATTGGACCAGTTTTCTTCCCTCTGGCTGAGATCATATATATACAGAAGGAGCCAGTTTTTCAGTGTTCAGGTAGATACTAAACAGAAACATAGAGCCAGCTGGACATTGGCTCCCATGGGGCCTCCAGAGGCTTCAGCTATAATCTCCCCAGAGCTGAGTTTCTGCCCATGAAATTTTAATGGACAATGAAGGTGGTGTAATTTAGACCTGGGCTACTTGAAGCTTAAGCCCACAACGGCAGGGAACATCGTGGCCCAGAATTTCAGTTTCCTGGAGGAAACCGAAGCGCAGCTGACTCCAGGGTCAGTCAGTGTCTGTATTGATTATCTCTTCATCCCCTTTAAGACTGAATCTGCTTCCACTTTTCTTTAAGCCTCGGAGAGCTTCCCTGGAGAAATTAGATTATGTATCCGGTAGCCCTGAGTTAATAAAATCGAGCAGTTTAATTCCCTTCCTTTCTCCCCCTCCCCCTAGAGCCTTGTAGTTTAGCTTCCATTAACTGAAGCTTCGGCGGTGGGATTGGTCTCCTTAGAGCCCTCTCCCTGGGGCCGCGGAGATGGGTAAGGGTACTTGTTTCGTCAGCGTGAGGACCTGAGTTCAGATCCCCAGCCTGAAAGCATGGCTGTGTACATGGCTGGAACCTCAGTGCTGTGCAGGCAGAGCCAGGAGGATCTCGAATTTGGCTGGCAGCCTAGCTCCTGTTCAGTGAGAGACCCTATATCAAGAAAATAAGGCAGACAGAGACAGAGAAGGACAGGGACGTCCTCCCTTGGCTTCTGCATACATACACACATATGTCTACATGTATATACATACATTCTCATACTTACCCCCCACAGACACAGACATCATGCACACACAGACACACAAACACACAAGACTCCTGTTGCCATATTATATGATATTCCACACAATTGGAGATTATTTTCTTTGTGAAATAAAGCTAGTTCTTATATAATTCTCGCAAAAAAATAAACTATCTCCTTCAATGTGATACTTCACCCACAGTTATCAAGCATCTAAGAGCATCTTAGTAAGAGTGCGTCACTCACTCCGGTGACAACAGAGACGAGGTTCAGGTCCTCAGCTTAGATCAGGAAGAAAAAGATGATCAGATACTGTGAAGAAGCTCTAAGAAAAAAATGATAAAGGGTTTGGGAGGTGGCCCAGCTGCTAGAGTGCTCACCTAGCATGCATGCATGACGCCTGGGTTCATCCTTACTGCTACGTGAAGTAGCGTGCACCACTATACACAGCGTTGTGAGACTGAAATCCCATCCCTCAGCAGTTGGAGGCAGGAGAATCAGAACTTTAAGGACATCCTCACCTTTTCCATAAGTTTGAGGCCAGTCATGAGACATTGTCGGGGCTGGGAGATGAACCCTAGCGAGGGAAGGTGCCATGGGAGGACAGAGCTATGTTTGGACCTGTGGAATTGTGGGAGTGGGTGCACCCTATTCATAGGGTACATTATGAACAGAGATAGAGGTAACAGATACTGGAATATTCTGGGCTCGACTGAGGCTGGGAGTTTGAATGAGGATTACAGCAGCAAAGAGTGGTTTGGCGCAGAAGGCTATGAGGTCGGGTAGACCCAAGCTCTGTCCAGAGGGCTGTGAACAGAACAGGGACATAGCCTCTCCACGTATGCTCTGGGCATAGCATGTATATCGAGAGGAAAGAGGGAAGGGTACGAACTGAGGATGGAGCAAGTTTGTGCTCTGCCTGGCAGCCACATGAAAAGCTGCAGAGCGGGACAGTGGCAGCAGAGGAGGCGGGTGAGCCAGAGGACGTAGGGAGATTGTGCTCCTCTTTCCTCCCCACTGAGCAGGATAGACTTCCATGCAGCCAGACAGGCGGTTCAGAACTGCCCAGTGTTGCTAATTTCCCATCAAGCGGTGTTGCCCCTGGGCTTTCACAGTGACTGTTGCCTCATGAGTACAACCCTAAATTGAGACAAGAGTCCCCACACTGGCAAACTGTTCAATTGAGGCAGTGTTTGGAAGCCATCTCTGGAACTGTGGGTTAGTCAGCTTTTTGCTAGTAGTTCCTGTGTGCGTGCGTGCGTGCGCGTGGTGGGGGGGGGGGGGGGGAGGGAGAAGCTGCGGGTGCACACCGGTCCACATGCATGTGGAGACTAGATGCTGATGACGGGCATCATCTTCAAGCACACCCCACGTTATTGTTTTAGGCAGAGTCTGTCATTTAACCGGGAGCCTGCCGATTTGACTAGGCTAGCTGGCCAGTCAACGCCAGTGATGCATCTGTCTCCACTTCCTTATCTCCACTTTACCAGCAACACTGGGCTGCACCGTCCAGCTGCACGGGAGGCTATCCTGCTCAGGGAAGAGAAAAGATAAGTACCCCCACTTTTAAGCATGCACCTCCACCCGGCCTGGCTTTTTGGAAGTGGATTCTGGGAGAGCAAACTCAGGTCATCACTATACCCACTGAGCATTCTTCCCAGCCCTGCGAGCAGTTGTGTTGCCTGTATGTTTCCTGCATTCCCTGCAGGGGGCGCCACCATTCATCCCCTAGGGTCGAACCAGCAGCCCACCATCCACCACCGCCATCTGCAGAGCTGATGTAGGACAAAGAATTGCCTCACGCTTCTGTCTCAAGGCACTTTTAAGTTCCTACTGACAGATTCTATTCAAGCTAAAACGAGTGGCTGGGGGCAACTCATACATAATTTCCTTCTATTTAGTGACTTCCTACACCATGGGGTCTGCAGGATTTCTGCTCATTTAATTAAAGGTTATATTGGCAAATTGTTATCCTCCGGAGTGTGGGTGTGCGAGGAGGCTTTCAGAATACATTGCAGGGCAATTCCCTTTGCCCTTTATTGCCTCTGCAGGCCATGTGAAATTGAATCGCAAATAACACACTTTAGGAAGAGGCAGAGAGATCGAGGCCCATGCTGCCTTTGGCTTTAATAAGACAGTGAGCGTGTGTAGGTAAACGACCCTCTGGTTATGTGGGTGAGGCAGAGGAGGCAGAGGCAAGTGACTAATGGCGGTGATTTCTCCACCCCGGAAAGTGAGTTCATCAAGCTTCCCTCTTTCCCGGAGCATAGGAATCCAGTAGCTGGCTGTGCACCGAAACATCCAAAGGGCCCATTATTGCTAATGGGAGGCTCTTCGCAGCTCCCACTGGAGACCGGCTCCATTTTCATGCCAGCAGGAGGAAGGACAGCCAGATGTAGACTTCCCTCTCCAGAGGCTGCTGCCACGTCCGTGGTTGCGGGTATGAAGAAGAAATCAACAGGTGGGGACTATTGTGGCAAAGTTGCCCACTGTCAGAGCTATTGTCTACCCAGGGCAGTTGGTGCCGGGTACGGGGAGGGGATAGGGTATGGGATGGGGTGGGATTATGGGTTTGAGGGCTGTTGATTAAAACGCTCACGTTTGGTCCTCGGTGTAGACAAGGGCTACAGTCATGAGTGGATGCTGCCACGCCTGATCCGAGATGCATTTGTGACTGAGGTAGAAGGGTTGAGGGGGAATAACTTCGTGGCCTGTAAAATCCTGCCAGTGACTGGTGATGCCTTCGTTGCTGACAGCAGCAGTGAGAGACAGAGTGCCCTGGAAGGAGGGCAGGGGAGACTGTGTGAGGTAAGAGAGTCAGTGATAAGAAACCTAATGCTGTGATGTTGCAGCAAGCCTTGAGGAGCTGATGGAAGGCGTGCTGACTACCCTGGGAAGGATTGCTGGGGCAGGGGGACTGGGGGGTGGGTTATGGCCTCTTTTTTCCTTTAAATTGTCACTTATTCTTTGTCAATTTTATACACACCTATTGATATGGTGTATTTTGGTCTTTTTTGCCATCCCTTGTTAGCCTTCACATCCCTCTCCCACTCCTGCTAGACCCTTTCTTCTCATCAAGCCCCGTCAAGCATCCATATTTTTCTGTCTGTTTTAAATGACCCACCAAGTTCAGAGTTGCTTGCAGGAGCGTGAGTGAGAGGTTATTTATAGGAGTTTGGGTAACTTCTCAGGGCTGACACTGAAGATAATGTCTCTCCCTCCTCCTCAGCGAGCGTTAGTTCCCTATTGGTCTTCAGGGAAGGGCGGGGCCTCTTGGTCTCTCCCGTGGATCTGTATATGTGCAGGGCTATGCGATACAAACTCCTGCAAGCCTGGTGTATTCTTCTGGGTGAACATTTAGTCATTCAGAGAGTATGACACCACATCTATTTAACAAAACAATAGTAATGACTAATAATAAAATAGCCCATGACTTCCCCAGACAAAGGCTTTTCATCAGATTTACACCACCAGTTATGAATTCCCTCCTGTGGACCAGGCCTCAGATCCAATCAGAACGTAGTTGGTTATCTTCAGAACCTCTATGCTGCTATTGCACCGCTGGGCCCATCTCGCCTGCCTTTCTTTCAAGTTTTGTGTTGGGCACTTATCTCCTCCGTCCCTTCAGGGATGTAATATTGTCCACAGTTTATCATCTCTGTAGAAAAGGGGCATTTTCATCCAGTTCTTATTCCCCTACCAGCTCTTCTTGCCCAGTCGGGAAATAGTGAGAGGGTCTTGCTCATGACGGAGTGGGTCAATCCCAATTACACACCCAGGGATGGGGAAATAACCAGAATGTGGCCCAGTGGCCTCCCTAGGCACACCGTGAATTCTGTTAATGTGATGCTCATGACGTGCTTCAGCCTGGGGGCCTCGGGGGCTTTTCTTTTTAAACTTTTTGTATTAGTCTCAGCTCAGACCTGGTGCTTAACATTTCTTGAAATTTCTGGAATTTCTCAGAGGTGAAGTTGCCCTGAAATATGATTATATATCTCTGTAGAGGAAAAACAGATATCTTCTCTACACATACTTGGACTGGTGTTGCAAATTCGTCCCCAGTGAGCCCCACACATCATTTTACCCTGGATTCCACAACCTCTTATGGCTCCCTGTCTGATAACCTATGCTAGCACATAACATAGCTTGAACAGGGATATATAGAATCTCTTCCAGGAGCTTCAAAGGAACTGTGGGACTTTGGTAATGCCTACTTTTGTATCAAGGTTTACATCTCTGAACTGAGTGAATTCTGGAAATGGGGTGAAGGGATTGTTATTTTCTTTTTGCATTGGAGCAAATGGTGTTAGTCTTTTGTTTTCCAGTTTGCATGTGCAAGTATGCGCATGTGTGCATGTATGCATATGTACATGTGTGTTTATTTTTATGTATTTTTTTTTTACTAAAAATCAAGCAATGCCCTACTCAGCTGCCAGACTATCTAGTACCCTGGAGTTCGCTGTGATCTGTGATTCGTCTCCACAGAATATTATCAGTCAAGGCCTCCCAAAAGACACCACAGTCCTGCCATATATTATAGTAACTGTGTTTGATTGCTCCTTGGACGTGAGTAGGTACTTACTACTCTTTGTTGTGTTGAGAGACCCATTATTAGTCCAGAAAGTCTTATATTGAGGGTCTCTTGGTCCCAGTTTTTCTAGTTTAAACTCTCTATGCTCAAAGCCTTGAGGTAGTTTATGTCCTAACGTGCATTGAAACATACATGGGCGGAACACTGAGAATGGGAAGGGAAGAGAAGTTCGAGAGAGATGGGTAGAAAGCAGAGGGTGCCACAGTTGGCTAAAGCATCACAAACATGCGAACAGACCTGTCTCCTAGCTGGCACAGAAAGCTGTTTTGTCTTAGCACAATCTTCTATAGGAAGAAAGAGGTTAAGCCTGCCATTTCCTTTCCACGTGGACCAAAATAGTTTGGGTCTTGAATATACCCGGAAAACTCATGTGCTAAAGGCCTCTGGTCCTGTTAGAAGGTGGTGAGGAGATTATTGCAGGGGCAGGGCATGTCCTCCAAGGGTAGCCTGTTTGACTTAGGTCGCAGAGACTCTGACAGAAAGAAATTTAGAGGAGAAAGGATGGGCTTAGCTCACACTTCCAGGTGCAGTCCAACACTATAGGAAATTAAGGCAGGAATCTCAGTCAGGAGCAGAGAATGAATGTGTGCATGCCCACTTCTCAGCTAGCCTTTTCTGTTTTTAAACAGTTGATGATCCAGCTTGTGAAGCGCTTCTGTCCACATTCAGGATGGTTCTTCCTAAATTCAGTAACTCAATTAAGAAAACGCTTCACGGACATAGCATAGGCAAACCTAATCTAGACCATTGCTCTTCCAGACTCTCTTCCCAAGTGATCAAAGGTTGTAAGAAGACAAATACAGCCACCCATCACACTGGAACCCGAGCCTCTTCTTCTCTTAGTCCATGTTTTGGCCACCACGAGATGAACAGATTTTTCCCCACCACGCCTTCACCACCATCTTCATCAGGAGCCAGGAAGTAACAGGGCCAAGCATGGCAGATTCTATGACCAGCAGCCAAAATATTCCTTCTTGTGATCTGCTGTATCTCAAGTATTTTTCCACAGTGAAGGAAAGCAGATAAACATCCCTTCCCAATCAGTGGGGTTGGCTTGTCTATAAAGGGATATGCAAGGCCTTACAACATCTGCCTCCAACCATGGTGGGAGGAGCCACAACCTTTGAAATTCTTCTTCCTGTTCTTCCACCTCTGACCGACACTATCCACCCCCATTTCTCTGATTGTCATGATGTCTGGGACTCATTGACACAATACAAACAATAACAACCATTTCCCTAGGTTCAAAGACTGTACCAGAGGGAACAGTTTTGAAAAATTAGTGCTATGGAAAAGTGGGTTATTTATTGGGAGATTTCTTAGCCATGAGTCAGAAGTGGAAGGGTAAGGGACTGAACAGGACTTGAATAATGGGTCAAGAGAACAAAGATTCAGGCACAACTTCTTGGGCACAGCCTCAAGGAGAGTTCAAAGGTCAAGCTCAGGGACCCAGGCTAGAAATCCCATCCATTTGAGAGGTTGAGGCAGCCTGCTGGGACTATAGAAGAAGTTTGAGGCCAATTTGGGTAACTTAGCAAGTCCCAAAAAAGAGCTAGATGTGGTTTGTGGGTAGAGCACTTGCCTGTTGTGCACAGGGCTTCATGTTCAGTCTTCTGTGACAAAATGGAAGGAATGCAAGATTGGGGGCAATGCTTGATAGTGGGGTGATAAGGCATACCAAAAACCCAGATTTCTTTTTTGCTTTTGTTTTATCTTAAACAACGAATTACATTTACTTAGGTATTTATTCTTCACAAATGTGTATCATGACACATATGTAGAAGTAAGACAACTTACAGGAGTCGGTTCTCTCCTTTCCCCCATGAGTCTTAGGGATTGAATGCAGGTGAGCAAGCAGGCTTGGCAGCAGGCACCATTACCTACAGAGCCCCTCTCTCTCTTTCTCTGTCATGTGTGTGTGTGTGTGTGTATAAGTATACACATTTATATTTAAAAAGTCGTATTAAATGTAGGTGCTACCTTGGTTGTTTTTATATAGGTCCAATAGAGACCATATATAATTTTGAAACCTTAAAATATTTACTATCTGGCTTTTACAGACCCTCACGTTAAGAGGAAATGCAGAATATAATACAGTGTGGGTAATTAATGAATGAGAGTCTTTCTCCTTATTTTGTTCATGTGTGTGTGTATGTGTCTGACTGTCTGTCTTTCTTTGTGTCTGTCTGTATATATACTTATGTATGAGTGTAGGTCTGGAAGACAGATGTCACTCCTGAATACTGCTGGTTTCAGGTATTGTGCACTATATTTTAGAGACAGGATGTCTTACTGGCTTGGGGGTTACTCAACAAGCTAGGCTAGCCAATTCCTGAGCTCTGTCCACCTCTACCTCCCAGCACTGTGATAACAAGCACATGCCAAGAGCCTTGGCTTTTCACATGGTTCTGGGGTGGAACTCTTGCAAGGCAAGCACTTTACCAATGGAGTTATCTCCCAAGCCCCTCTCCCATCCTCCTTGACACTCTGAGAAATTGCTCACTGAATGGCTGCTTAGTGAACACTGATTAGTGGGCTCACTCTGTGGAAATGGGCACCATGGTTTGCCAGGGAACCCTCACAATTTAAAAATTTGAAATCAAGACCATAACCCCCAGAGAATGTGAGGCAATTCATTCCATCGTTTTCACACTAGTAAGATTAATAATTGAACCACAGCCTCACACATGCTTGGGGATAAGACTATTTGAGATCTGACAGTTTTAGACAAACTAGAATTAATTGGGACTCAGCATTGCGGTGATTTTTAGGGACCCATAAGCTATGTCCCTAGACAGCAAGGCACAAATTCCAAACATTCCCTGGACTCCTTAGGGGAGGAGATAATCTCCTAACCATTACCAATTACTAAGCCCAAAGAGGAGACTAATAAGAACTTTCCGGATAAATGAGGGGTCTAAAATCATGTCCACCACAGGGTTGATCTTGGGAACGGTTAATTGAATCATCTAAGCAAAATCATTCATTTCTTCAAGCAAATGAGAAGTTTCAGGGCACAGAACACAGACCATGCTAGACCCAACTTGAAGCTCTCTGCAAGGTGCACATAAGTAATTTAAAATCTCCATCTAATGTAACTGTCAGAGTGTTGGATAGCCACTGGTTGGCCCCAAGGGCTGGGAGAGCTACCCAATCAATGCTATCTAACAAGAGCAGCTCCGCGTCAAAGATGGACAGTTCAGTCAGGAGGGACCGCCTGGCCCTGCTGCTTCAAGGCCAATTAACTAGTGCCTGACATCTTCCAGTAAATCTAAATGAAATGCATTCCTGTGAATTCTAATTTCAAGTAAGTCTAATTGAACTCGGGCGAGGAGCTACCATTGAGTGAGTACAATGAAAATGAAGTAATTGAATATGTTTCCAGAATTGTATTTGAGATGCGGTCCGTCAAAAGTTGTTTCAGAACCCAAGTGACTGCCTGCACATGCTTAGTATTTGGAAAGGGAAGAGGAGAATTTAAAATGTCAGCTCATAGCCACGAGGAGGGTCAAAAATAGCTAGCTGTTTAATTTCTGAAGGTGGGATCTGCTCGGCATTCATTTGTATATGTGTGTGAGTGTGCACACACGTGCACATGCATAATGTAGAGATCAGAGGGCTATCTTGAGTGCGATTTCTTCAGGACACCATCTGTGTTGTTATTCATTGTAAATTTGACAGCCTCTGGATCACCCAGGCCTTGGGCCTCTGAGCACACCCTTAGGGATTATCTTGATTGTGTTAACTGAGGTGGGAGAGCCTCTCTACTGTGGGTGACACCATTCCCTGGATAGCATCCTGGACTACAAAAGCAGAGAAGGGGAGCTGAGCAGCAGGCAGCATTTACCTCTTTCCTGATTGTGGATGTGAGGTGAGCAGTTAGCGGCTTCAAGCCCCTGCTACCCTGACTTCCCCAGGATGAACTGTCGTCCCTTGAACTGTGGCCTAAGGCAAACCCTTCCTCTCCTGAGATGCTTTTGTGAGACTCTTTAACAACAGCAACGGGAAAAGAAACTAAAACACCACCCACCTTACTTTTTTAAGTCAGGGTCTTTCTATGGCCTGGAGCTCACAAGTTATGTTAGGCTACTTGGCAGTAAGGCTCAGAGTTTTACCTATGTCTCCTCCCCAGTGCTGGGATTCAAAGTAGAAAGCATTATGCCATGTTTTCTTTTTCCTTTCTGACGCTCAACCTCGGGATCTCATCCTTGCATGGCAAAGACTTTACCTACCGACTGAGCCATCTCCCTAGTCCTGGCATTCAGTTGCTTGCTTGTTTTAAAGCTGGGTGTTAAATAATGTAACTAAGGGAATTAGGATGAATGAGCATGCGAAACAGACAGCCCACCCCTTCCAAAATAAAATCTCCAGACCAATAGAGAAATAGCAGCAAAACTTCTTTCCTCGTTCTTCCCCTGTTCCAATGCACAACAAAGTGATGTGATCTGAAATTATAGACATTTGATGGTGTTAACCGATTGACTACATGTTGAAACTTTGAGCTCGTTGTTCAATCACTATTTATTAAAAGCCTACAGTGTTCTAGGCACAGTAGGAGATAAATGACTTATCAGGACTGAATCTTTGGCCTGAAGGAACTTTCTGTTCGTTAACGATAAAACGTAGGAGTAAATCGGCATAGGGAAGGTAAATGGGATCCATAGCAGAGAATCAAGGACTCGGTGTTCAGGTGACACAGACTTCTGACTGGGAAAACAAAGCACTCCTCTTAAGGGAGAAGCTATTTGAGCTGTACATATTTGCAGGAGGAAGAGAAAGTGCAGGATCTATTTGGAGTAGGATGAGGCATTTAATTGAGTTGGCATGGACTCGTTGTAGAATCTAATAATGTAAAAAAAAGTGGATGTGGTGTGGATACAGAAGACTTGAATAAGTTTATATTCTATTAGGCAGCTGGCGAGCAGGGAAATGGTTTGACTAGAGATAAGTAGTAGGAATCTGGATGCAATATTTAACCTTATCAATTAGCAGAAAAGTTCAAAACCACAATGCTATACCATCCTCAAAGCCATTTGGTTCACTCTGTTGCTGTGACAAACACCATACACCATTACCAAAATCAACTTGGGGAGAAAATGGTCCACTTCATCTTACTGGTTACAGTCCCATCAGTTAGGGAAGCCAAGACAAGATTAAGTAAGATCTTGAAGCAGAAACCATGGAGGAATGCTGCTTATTGGTTTGCTATCAGGGTCATTCTTAGGTAGCTTTCTTATAACCCAAGGTCACTCGCCTAAGGAATGGTGCCACCCATAGTGGGCTGGCCCTCCTACATCATTTAACAGTCAAGATACCACCCACACCACCCCCAAGACATTGCCATAGGCCAATCTGATCTGGATAGCCTGAAATTGTAAGGTTACCTCAGCTCAGGGGACTCTGGGCTGTACCAAGTTGATAGCTGAAGATAACTTAGACAGCTACTATTACGTACAAATACCAACAAAATCATAGAAAAATAGTAGCACTCATAAGACTATGGAGAAACTGGCATGCTAGGGCACTATTGAGAGCAATGTGTAATGGTTCTTCCGCAATTAAAAGCAATATAGAGATTCTTCAAATAATTAAAAAGAGGAGGCTAGAGAGATGACTCAGAAGTAAGAGCACTTCTCCCCCCCCCACTTTTGTAAATGACCCACATTCAGTTCTCAGCACACTTGTTAAGTGGTTCATAACTGTCTGTAACTAAGGTTCTGACCTCCATAAGCACCTATACTTACATGTGTATATCCCTTCACCCCATATAACTCAAAATAGATGGCATATTTTTCTCCTCTGGGCATGTGAACAGACATGTATTCCCAACAGATAGGGCATGAATGGTAGACCAAAGGAACAGTTCCACCCAAGCCTAGCCTGGTGACCCCAAGGGTTTATCGTGGTTACTTCTTAGATGTAGGTGACTCACACATGGCTGCATTACCAAAATCTCACCCCAGGAAAAGTGCTGACCTGTGAAAGCTGTACCCCTTATAGACAGCCTGGTGGCTGGAGAGTTTCATCTTTTTAATAATTGTTACTACTTACATATGGTTGCTGGCAGTGCCTTGTGTGTCTTTAAGTTTAAGGAACTTCCTAGGCTTTCTAAGTTTTATTTACTTCTAAGTAAAATTTCCTTCCTTCTTCCTTTCTTCCTTCCTTCCTTGCTTCTTCCTTCCTTCCTGAGACTTGTAAGTTTTGTTTGCTTCCTGGGACTTGTCAACTTTACTTTCTGAGTCTTGTGAGTTTTGTTCACTTTTTGAGTCTTATGACCATCTTTCCTCTCTTCAAGAGGAGATGTTTTGAGCTGGAGGAAAAATGATACAGCACCATACAATGAACCAATCCCACTATTATCCCTACAAGAAGCAAAATCAAGATCTTAAGGAGATATTTGCAAACCTACATTCATAGCAACACTGCACAATAGTTAGGAGATGAAAGCATTCCAAGCACCAAGTATCCATTCATGGATGGGATAAACACCTATGATATGTGTGTGTGCATGCGTGCATGCATGTATGTGTGTGTGTTCAATGAAATATTGCTAAACTTCCAAGAGGAAATTACATCACATGCTGCCTTATCGATCAACCCGGAGAACAGAACATTCTGCTAAGTAAAAGAAACTATTCACACAAAGAACTACTCTATGCTCCACTTTTACAGGGTATCTATAATGATGTTAAATGCATTAAAACTGTAAGTTGACGTGTGGTTTCCATAAGAGATCCCTTTCCTATTTAAGAGACTATTTTTGATAAACAGCCGACCTGGAAAATAGCAAATTCTGGCAAGGGGAGGTAAAGAATCACATTGAATTGGCACAGAGTTTTGGGATTGCAAGATGGAAAACTTTTAAAGATACATAGTGCAACAATGTGCGTGACTTAGCATCACTGAACTGCACTCTTAAAATGGCTGTCATTTGTCAACTTGACACAATATAGAATCACCAAAGGAGAGATTCTCAGCAAGGGATTGCCTACATTGTATGGTTTTGTGGGCACATTTGTGGCTGGGGTTGTCTTAATTAAGTTAATTGCTATGGGAAGATTCAGCCTAGTGTGGGTGGTGCCACTCCCTAGGCAGAGGGTCCTGAATTGAGTATTAATGGAGAAATAGGGCTGAATACAAGTAAACAATTATGCTTTCCTTTCTCCCTGCTCTTGACTGTAGGTGCAGCGTGACCAGCTGTCTCAAATTCCTGCTACCACGACTTCCTTGCAGTAATGGGCTGTAACCTGTAATTGTGAGCTGAAATCAACCCTCTCCCCCAGATTTGCTTTTTGAAGGGTATTTTATCACAGTGACAGGAGTGAAACCAGGACAATACCCAAATTTTATATTATGTTTTAAAAACTGTAATAGTAATAATAATACAAAATACAGATGTGGGGTGAGTTTTACTGAGGTTAAGCAAGAGAGGAAGTGGGGAACGAAGCTAGAAGATGTTGTCCTAGACCTGGTGAGAGGTTACCAGGGTAGAGTTTGCAGCATTGGCATCGGCCGGAGGCCGTATCTGAGGAGCAGCAGTCACAGAGAGCTGAGAAGCTCACAAACTGTGTGGATGAGGCAGTGCTGGAGGCGCCCCCAAGACAGTGGCTTGAGTAGGAGGAAAAGAATTTCGTTGTGAATGACTTCGGACTGCATGTTGTGTTTAGCTTTAGCTGTGCAAGCGCCAATTGGCCTACGCTCCGAGCTGTTGGAGCTCTTTTTGCATTTTTAATGGTTTATTTTTATTTTTTTCAATTGTGTGCATGATCCATGCCTGCATGTGGATATGTGCATGTGAGTACAGGTGCCAGGGAGAGGCCTTGGACCTCCAGAGCTGGAGTTACAGGCAGTTGAGAGCCTCTGATGCAGACGCTGGGAACCGGGAAAGGCAGTTTCTCCCGTGCTCCACTCTATGAATTTGACCACCAGGTACCTTTCTAAAAATATTTTTTGTTAATTATTTGGGAGTTTCATATATGCATACAATGTATTTTGATCATATTCTGTTGTCATTAACCATTAAAAGCAACACATATTCAGAAGGACTACCCACACCAGTAGAGTGCTATTTCAAAGGCTGTGGGATTTAAAGCTTCTGAATAATTTTCAAACTATTATTTTAATTTTACTTTATTTACACTTTTAGTGTTTATGTGTCTGTGCGCGTGCGCGCATGTGTGTGTGTGTACATATGTTATAAACGTCATGGCAAACACGTGGAGGTCAGATCCTTCTACCATATGTGGCCCAGGGATCAAACTCAGGTTGTCAGACTTGGCAGCAAGCATCTTTACCCACTGAGCAATCTTGCTAGCCCCCCTTTAATATTTTAGATGGTGGTTAATGGAAACTGTAAAAGTGAAATTTTGTTTAAAGGCTTTTCATGCATGTCATCAAGTTGTCCTTCAGAAATGTGACAAGGAGCTTCTAACTTGAGCTCACACTAATTAATTCACTGAATATAGATGTATATTCCTAAACGTATTTCTGTTGACTTTGCTCAAAGTCGTTGTGATCCTTACCAAGTAGATAAAAACACACTGATTTGTATGATATGTAATGTTAGTGAGTGGAGAGAGGAAGGAAGGACCAGCAGGGAACCTTGGTGGTGTCTGCTAAGTTGATATGGTCTCAGAGATTTGATAATAAGCTCAATTTTGGCTGTCAGTAGCCTAATGATGGCAGTTGGCAACTCCGTGTGCTTAGTTAGTATCTAACACTTTTTTAAAAGTAAACTTCCTTTTTGTTGTTGTTGGCTTTGTTGTTGTTGTTAGAACTAAACCAAGTTGCTCTGCCTTGATTGTCCTGATCCCTCGTCTCTGTGCCCCCTTATACCCTCCCTGCATTCCCCTTTTTCCCTCCCACCCACAGTGCACTGATTAGGTTTTTGTCAACTTGACACAAGCCTGAGTCCTCTGGGAAAAGGGAACCTCAGTTGAGAAAATGTCTCCATCAGACTGGCCTATAGGCATATTTTCTTGATTAACAAACTGATGTGGAGAAACCCAGCCTAGTGTGGGCAGTGCTACCCCTGGGCAGGTGGTTATGGGTTGTATGTGTATCATTCTACTTCAATTAACCCAACTAGAAACTCCTTCCCCAACATTCCCAGGTCACTGTAGGTCCTGTCAAGTTGGTAATGAGTACGAACCGTCACATCCCTTATATTTTAAGCACATGACAACTGTATTCATTTGTTAGGACTCTGAAGAAGCAAAGGTGATGGGGAAAGACAGTGGTGGGCTCACCACTTACTCTTTTGTTGACCAGTTAAATCTTTCTCCTCTTAGAGGACAAATTTAGGTTCCCTCGCTCCTTTGAGAATATTACAAAATGACCATATAGCTGACATCAGAGATGTCATTTAAATAAGAATAGACATGCCCTCAACAATAGTAGTCTATGTTTACTAGACACACACTCAGCAGCAGGTTTGAGATGTCTGAGTGAGAGTGCCCACCAAGAACACCTTCCAGTAGCAGACAGAAGTGGGTGCAAGGACTACTACCTCCATGTGTCTGGATGGAGTATCTCCAGTGGACAATCACGCTTCAACCATTATTATAAAATATTTAATTTAAAAGGAGCCATAAAATGGTGATGTTCAGACAGCTGTTGAAGTGGGACTCTAGAGTGGGCTGGGGTTATAAGGAAGCTCTCAGTGAAAGTCAAGTTCTCTTTGGAGACTCCCTTAACCTCAGTTAGAAGATATCAATTTCCTCTCTGTGGCTCCCTCTGCAGAGCTCCCGACCAGGAACTACTTCCCTGGGGCTGAAGATGCCATTACAGATTCTAGGCCAACGGAGACTGTCTCATTTAAGTTCATGGCTTTGATACTCAGAGCAACCAGGAGATAGCAGAGGCAAAATTCACTCTTTCTGGCCTAGACCACAACACATAGGCTCTTCCCACCATACTGTTGTGTGGTGGTTATGTTGACCACATGGGACTCATTATTCAGTCCCTTTGTGTACCCATTACCCCTTCTACAGCTGAACCAGTAATCATTTAGGTGTAGACCTTGTATTTGATTTATTTCTTTCTTTTTGTATCATATCAGTTCATGTCAACTCTCTGTCTGTCTGTCTGTCTCTCTCTCTCTCTCTGTGTATGAGAGAGAGAGAGAGAAAGAGAGAGAGAGAGAGAGAGAGAGAGAGAGAGAGAGAGAGAGCACCACCTTCATTTGTCTTTCTCACATGCTGTCCAACTTGTTTTGGGTTTGTTCTGAGACAGGGTCTTGTCTGCAGCTTGCCAATTAAACTAGGTTGGCCACCCAGAGAGGCCCAGGGCTACCCCTCTCTCTGTCTTTTCAGGATCAGGATTAAGAAACTACACACCACATCCTGCATTTTTACACAGGATCTAGGGATTGAATTTAGAGCCTCGTGTTTGCAAGGCAGGTACCTCCCAAGTCCTTACTTCATCTTCTTTTGAGGTTCTTCTCCATTTTAGCCTGGTGTCTAAGAATGGCTCTGCATTCATTCTGTCTCAGTACTCACTGGTTTTTACACTCACGGTCTGTGGTTGGTGACCTGAAATTGTCACTCAACAAGGGACCCTGGAGACTGGCTTTCTCTTGACTTGATCCTTTGTGTGTGTGTGTGTGTGTGTGTGTGGCAGTCACTGGCCTTCCTTGTGTGAGAGATAGCCCAATCCCAGAGCACAACGCTGTGTTTGCACAGGTGCAGGTGGCTCTCAGAAGCTGCGCAGCCAGCCTAAGAAGCCACCATGCCTCTGTCATGCAAAGCAGTCATTGTTTCTGTTTCTATTCTTTTAAATATCACCTTCTTAGCTGGCTTTTCTGGCTGGAAGCTAAGAGCTCTGCAGTTCTTTTATTTGAAGCACCACCATCCTCCTGTCAATCATGTCTACCATCCTTTGAACAGATTAGATAAGATCACCACAAAGGATCCCATTAGATAGTGAATTTCAGTTATCTGTCTCTTTGTTTTAATTTTTCTTTTTAAAGACCAGGTCTCAGGTGGCCTCAAGTGGGCTCAAATTCAAACGTCTGTAGCTGAGGATAGTCTTGGATTTGTCATCCTTCTGTATCTGTCTCCATGCAATTCCCTGCTTGTTTTATGAAGTATTGGGATAGAACCCAGAGACTCGACGGATGCTAGGCAAGCAACAACTTACTCAGTGAGCTACATCTCCAGATCCTCCCAAAGCAATATTTTGTGACTCTTTTAGTCTGTGATTGGTTAGAGCTGCAGATGTGGTAACCATAGATACAGAAAGCCCAGTGAATAAGAAGCACACTGACTGTTGTCCCTAGAAAGTACAAATCACACTATAGATGCAGAAATCCTTGAATCAGTGGCCCTCAACCTTCCTGATGCTGTGACCCTTTAACACAGTTATGTTGTGGTGACCCCAAACCATAGCATTATTTTTGTTGCTACTTCATAACTGTAATTTTACTATTGTTTGTAGCAAAACTTTTTGTCATCCTCTGGCTTACAAGTAGCAACACTGAAACTTATTATTAATTATGTATTCTCTTCGTCCTCTCTGATTTCCCTACATGGTACATGGACTGTACCTAGAATTGTAAGCCAGATAAAACTGTTCCTTTTCCTAAATAGTTTTTGGTTAGAGTAGTTAGTAGTTAGACACAGCAACAGAAATCAACTAGAAACAAATCCGGAACTCCTAGCATCCAGGAAGCCCAAGGTTCCACCCTGGTGCCTGATAGATTGAAAGTGGTGACGCCTGCCTGTGATATCAGTGCTTGGGTGGTAGATGCTGGAGAGGGCCAGCCTCGGCTACCTGGTGAGTTTGAGGACAGTCAGGGCTGCATGAGATCCTGACTCAAAACAAAGACACAACAAGCAAATACCAACCCTCCTGACACACAAACCAAAGCAAGCAAACAAACAAGGAAAATAAAAGAAAGAATAAATGAGGGGAAAGAGATTGGAAGAGAGAAAAGGAGGAAGGTGACCATTTAAATAGTCACAGATAGCTGTTGTAGGAAGCTGCTTGTTTGTTTTCCCGGCTGACCAGACTCTTGAAATAATCACACAGAAACTATATTATTTAAATCACTGCTTGGCCAATCACTTAATTGTACCACTAGCTAGCTCTTATATCTAGTATTAACCCATTTCCAGTAATCTGCATCACTATGAGGTCGTGGCCTACCAGCAAAGTTTAAGCGTGTCTGTCTCCTGAGGTGGCTCCATGGCTTCTCCTGACTCCGCCCTTCTTTCTCCCAGCATTCAGTTTAGTTTCCCTGCCTAGTTCTGTTCTACCCTATTAGGCCAAGCTAGTTTCTTTATTAACCAATGGTATTCACAGCATACAGAGGGGAATCCCACATCAGTTTCCAAGTTGAGGCCTGCAAGGAATGCAGGAGGCCAGGTCCCAGGAGTGTGGGTGTGATTGCTTCCTATTGCTCCTTTTTATACCAGGAAATCTTGCCCAGTCCTTCATCCTGGCTTCAGGAATCTAAAGCAATACCACCCCACAGGAAGTGGCATGTGCAAATGTGTACCCTGGGTTGAGGGAGCCAGGGGTAACTGTGTGTGGCCTGGTGCGGAAGCAGACTCTCTAGAGAGCCAGGCACCCATATACTAGACCCCAGATCTGAATTCATAAGTGGGGCACCAGCTCAAGTGTGACCCAGAAATGAAAACTACTCTAATTTGCGAACTTTGAACCACACTGAGCCCCAAATTAATCTTTTTCTTTTTCCACTGTGCTGAGCACTGAACCAAGGATTTTTGAAAACAGCAACACCTTGTCAGCCAGTTTGAACCAGAACCAAGCCTATTCATTTTCTAAAAGTATCCAACTGGAACAATACAGGAATGCTAAAGTATCTTTCAAACTAAACCAGGATTGAGCTGATCATTCCCAAGCGTCTAGCAAGGGGCGGACCAAGAATTCTTTCTGGAGAGACAGTTTTGCACATGTCACAAGTCTGCCTTCCTCACTGCTAAATTAGACCGCCCTGTCCTCTTTCTCAGCGTTCAAACCTTGGGCTGAATTCTTAAGCCTAACGTTTCATTGATAAAACGTTCCTTTGCTCATTTATTCCATACTTTCCTTTCTGTGTTTTCCGATAGTTTGTGTGTGTCCATATGTGCGTGTATGTGCACACATGTTCACGTGTGCGTGGAGACCAGAGGATAGCCTCAGCTGTCATTCCTCAGGCACAGCTCACCTTTCATTTGAGACGGGCTCTCTCACCAGGCTGAAGGTTGCCAAATAGTCTAGATTGGTGGCCAGATATCTCCAAGGATCTGTGTGGCTCTGCCTGCTCCGGCACGGTGGTTATAAGCACAGAGCACTCTGCCTGGCTTTTTGATGTCTGTGCTGGGGAACAAGTTGAGGTTCTCATGCTGTTGTGGTAATTGCTTTATTAACTGAGCCATCTCTCCAGGCCCTAACCTTCCTTCTTTCCTTCCTTCCTTCCTTCCTTCCTTCCTTCCTTCCTTCCTTCCTTCCTTTATTTCTTTAAAATTAATTTTAAAAATCATATTCTTGCTCTGTACGTGTGTGTGTGTGTGCGTGTGTGTGCATGTGTGTGTGTGTGTACTATGGTGTTCCTACTGAGGCCTGAGGACAGTTTTTAGGAGTCAGTTCTACCATGTCGTTCCAGGGATCAAACTCAGGTTGTCAGGCTTGGTGTCAAGTGCCTCTACCTACTGATATATTCTTGCCTACCCACTCCTCAACTTCTTCAAATTAAAAAACAATGTGTACAGGTGTTTTGTTTGTATGATTGTCTGTGCGCCACATGGATGCAGTGTCTGTGGACGCTAGAAGAGGACATTGGATCCTCTAGGACTGGAGTTGCACATGGCCCTAAGAATCAAACCCCAGCCTCTGGAAGTGCAGCCAGTACTCTTAACCACTAAGCTACCACTCCAGCTCCTCCCTCCACTTTCATGATGACTTTATATACATTTCGTACTGCTCACAACCCTCAGCACAGTGTTCAGGTTGAATGTACTATGGGTGGAAAGGAGTGGATTCGTAGCTGAATTGACAATGAGATCTAGATTGATTCTGCTGGCCAGAAGAAACCCTGGGAAGATTTTAAGCAGAGGGCAATCATGTCCCATTTGAGTTTCAGATAAATTACACCAGAGACAGCAAGAGGGGAAAGGAGGCAGGTCCGGGCAGAGAGAGAGATGTCTTAGGAACCAAATGTAGCAGTCGAGGTGTGGGGAGGTTAAGCAGCAGTAGTGAGGGGCTGAAGATGGCTTCATGGCAAAGTGCCAGCCACGCAAGAATGAGGATCTGGACTGGATCACGTGCATCCGTGTGCAAAGTCAGATGAAGTGGTACGTGTATGCAAGCCTCTCACTGAGAAGGCAGAGACAGGAGGATCCCCAAAGCTCTCTGGCCAGCCAGTCTAGCCAAACAGATGAGCTCAGAGCTCAGTTACAGACACTGTCTCAAAAATAGGGTGGAAATCAGCAGAGGATGACAGCTGGTATTAACCTTTGGCCTCTGTATGTACACACACGCACACGTGCACAACTCCACATGAATACACGTACACACATACACCACACACACATGAACTCACACACATCATGACACATACATGAACACACACACACAAAAGGAAAAGCAGCAATATTGTGTCAGAGCTGCCTTGATTTGAATGCTGCCTTCACATTCCTTGCCGTGTGGTCTGGTGTTGGTCACACAAATGTTCTGTGACCACGCCCCTTCTGTCGTGTAATGAAGGCTCCGCACACACTACTTGATTTCACTAATAGCAAACAAAGTAGTGGATAGGCCCTATATGTAGCAAACAGAGCAACAGGATTCTTTCTGGGAATGAGTGAGGAGTTCCGTGTGATGTGAAGGAGCTGATGTGGGCAGCTGGGGAGGTGGTGACCATGGAAGCAGAGCATTTGGAAGAGGAGCTGCTTGGATACGGTGCTGACTAGTTTCTGTGTCAATGTGACATGGACTAGAGCCATTTGGAAAGAATGAATACCAATTGAGAAAACATCCTCACCAGACTGACCTGTCGGCATGTCTGTGGGACATTAATTCATGATTGATAATGGGTGGTCTTGGGGTGTAGAAGAAACAGGCTGAACACACAATGAAGGGTCAAACCAGCGAGCAGGGTTCTCCCATGCTTCTGCTTGAGTTTCTGCCTTTGGGTTCCTGTACCAACTTCTCTCAGTGATGGATTATGCATTGGAACTGTAAGCTAAAATAAACCTTTTCCTCCCCAAGTTGCTTTTGGTCACAGTTGTTTTCTCACAGGGATAGAAACCTTAAGAAAGAAAGGGAAGAAGCACACATGTTGGGTAGGAGGTACCTTTGAGGTATCGGTGTAGGGTGCCCAGCAGGCAGGTGATCTCATAGACCTGGGTTTTCACATCTCCATGAATAAGTCATAGCTAGATGCAAACATGTCAGTCATTAGCAGAGATCTTGGTGTGTTAAAAGCATGAAAGGAAGGCAATAAAGAGATCAAGAGGCTTAGGCAGCATCCTGGGGAAGATGGACAGAGAGCAAGGGAAAAAAGGTGAGGTCACATAACTGGTGGGGGACAGGTGGCTGAAGAGGAACAGGGTGGAGTACACAGGAGGGGATATGGGGGGAGAGGAAGACGGAGTCTCTCATGGAGGGGACGTGTGAGATAATACATGCAGCAAACACTTCCTACCAATGCGGACTGGAAACGTTTTATGGCAATATGAGTTCACCAGTCCTGTATGAGTGTTTGGAGGGAGGGGAGCAAAAGGCAGTAGCTGGTATCTGAGGGGCGAGCGAGGAGGAGAGAGAGCAGAGGAGGGCATGCACACCTAACCCTTTCAAGAGTCAGGTTTGGGACTTAACAGTCAAATCATAGAACTTCACAAAAATCACACCAGTCCTTACCATGCCAGAATCCCCCTGTTCTGAGAAAGGCCTCAGAACATCTCAGCTTCTCCTCCTAGTCTCTCCCTCAAACCAGTGCGACATCAGTGGGTTACCGTCCAGCTCTTCTCTAGGAGCTCAAGTTCTACAAAGGCAGGTGTGAGGGTAAATACTGCCAACCTGACAGGATCCGGCGTCACCTAGGAGATAAGCCTCTGGGTGTGTTTGTGAGGAAATGCCTAGATTAAGTTAATTGAAATGGACAGACCCACCCTGAGTGTGCGTGGTACCATCCATGGTCTGGGGCCCAGACTGAGAGAAAACAAGGGAGCCAGCTGGGAATCAGTGTTCATCTCTCTCTGCTTCCTAACTGTGGATACCATGTGCCCAGCTGCCTCACACCCCAGCTGCCAGGACTTCCCATCATGACAGACTGGGCCTTCAAGCTATGCTCTTAAAAATCCCTTTCTTCAAGCATATTTAACAAATAATGCTGGGATAACTAGTTATCAACATGTAGAAGAATGAAAATAGATCCATATCTATCACCATGCGCAAAACTTAAGTCCACATGGATCAAAGACCTCAACATAAAGGCAGCCACACTGAACCTCATGGAAGAGAAAGTGGGAAGTACACTTGAATGCATTGGCACAGGAGATCACTTCCTAAATATAACCCCAGCAGCACAGACCCTGAGAGAAACAATTAATAAATAAGATCTCGTGAAACTGAAAAGCTTCTGCAAAGCAACAAGTTGGTCAAAATGACAGCCTACAGAATGGGAAAATATCTTCAACTACCCCACATCAGACACAGGTCTGATCTCCGAAATATACAAGGAACTCAAGAAATCGGTCATCAAAAGAACAAATAATCCAATTAAAAAATGGGTACAGACCTAAACAGAGAACTCTCAACAGAGGAATCTAAAATGGCTGAAAGACACTTAAGGAAATGTTCAACATCCTTAATCATCAGAGAAATGCAAATCAAAATAATGCTGAGATTCCATCTTACACCTGTAAGAATGGCCAAGATCAAAAACACTGTTGACAACTTATGCTGGAGAGGTTGTGGGGTAAAAAGAACACTCCTGCATTGCTGGTAGGAATGTAAGCTGGTACAGCCCCTTTGGATATCAGTGTGGTGATTTCTCAGAAAATTAGTAAACAATCTTCCTCAAAACCCAGCAGTAACACTTTTGGGTTTATATCCAAAGGATGCTCAACCATGCCATAAGGACATGTGCTCAAATATGTTCATAGCAGTATTGTTTGTCATAGCCAGTACCTGGAAACAACCAAAATGCCCCTCAACCGAAGAATGGATAAGGAAAATGTGGTACATTTACACAATGGAATTCTACACAGCAGAAAAAATAATGACATCTTGAAATTTGCAGTCAAATTGATGGAGCTAGAAAACATCATGTTGAGTGAGGTAACCCAGACCCAGAAAGATAAATATCATATGTATTCACTCATAAGTGGTTTTTAAACATAAAGCAAAGAAAACTAGCCTACAAACCACAATCTCAGAGAACCTAGACAGCAATGAGGACCCTAAGAGACACATACATGGATCTAATCTACATGGGAAGTAGAAAAAGAGAAGATCTCCTGATTAAACTGGGAGCATGGGGACCATGGTGAAGAGTTGAAGAGGAGGGGAGACGCACGGAGAGGAATGGAGAAAAATGTACCTAGCTTTTGCTAGGTATTTGTTACAAGAATGAGAAAAAAAAAAGCTAAAACATCAGACATTTTTTTCTGTCTTGCCTCATCATCACTAAGGGGTCCCTATGCCATGCAGTCCTAACTTCCTGTTACTGGCTACCCATACAGAGTTCCCATTATGGCATCCAATGGAGTGAGTTCCCTCTGCCTTAGGTTCAGAGATGGCTGAGCCTTTCTAGGTCATAGGATGATTTTAATCATAGAGACCATTCACCTAGAGTTTTACTTCCCTCTGACCATATGTATCTCTGTGCTTTTAGTCAATAGAAATGTTGTGGTCATATCCATCCATTTCCAAAGAAGATAAGGCATTAAGGGTCCCCTCTTGAAACATTTAGTTAGACAGCCGTTTAACTGCATGTCCATTTAACAGAGCGTCAGCAGATTTCCTCAGAAGATCAGGGACTACCCTGGATATAGGTGTTTGACCAGGTTTACAGTAATGGGATTCTATTTTCTCCCATAGTGCAGGTCTCCCTCCAGTGAGGAAGTGGCCGGCTATCTCTAAAATAGTCACAGCACTGCTGTGCCTGTGGGCGTACCTTCTCTGGCAGGCAGGCCACCAAAGGGTCCAGGTTCTAAAGTCAGGATGGAAAGGACACAGCTTGTGTATTATCATCACCTGATTCTTTTTTCCTTTTCTCTGGCTTTCCTACATTTTATCTCCTGAGCTTCTTCAAATATGTTTTGAAGCAGAGTTGTACATTCTGAAAAGCAGAGATGAGATGATCACTAGAAACTGAGTGATGGACTCAGGGGCTTGAGGGACGTGAGATGGACTAAGAAGCTGGCGTGACAGTTCCCTGTGGGGATGGGGCAGATATAAATACCATCCACAGCACTGGTGGCTTCCAGATTTCAGTCTTGCTGCCAAGTCAAAGGCATATGAGGGAGATATCGCGATGGTGTTGTGGTGGTTTACACGAGAGTGGCTTCCATTGTCTCATACTTGTTGGGAAGGAGTAGAAGAGGGGGCTTTGTTGGAGTGGTCTTAGTTGGAACCAATTCTCTCTTTCTCTGCTTGCTGCCTTGGATTAGGATGTAAAGCTCTTGACTGCTTCAGCACCATACCCATCAGTTTCCAACCATTGCTGTAGGAAATCCTATAGACAGTAACCTTTAATAACCCGCCCACTTGGGCGTGGCCTCTTATACTATTTATGTCGAAGAGTGCATGCCTCTCTTTTTCGGCCGCAGGATTCAGTTGCTTGCTGTTCTCCATTCCAGCAGAGGGTTCTGATTTGTGATTCTACCTCTAAATAAATAACCATCTATTATTCTCAATTCTGAGCTAGTGTGGGATGTCTTTTAAGCATCCTTCTTCAAACTATGATAATCATGGACATACCTTTGAAACTCTAAGCATGCTCCAAATTAAATACTTTCTTTTATAGGAGTTGCCTTGGTCATGGTGTCTCTTCACAGCAATAGATATAGGAACTTCTGTGCTCTGAATGTTCCACTGGGGATGCATGGTGCTCTACTTAAATTTCTGTTTCTCTGGTAAAATATGTGGACCAAAAACAGCACAGGGGAGGAAAGGGCTTATTGCCTTCTGGTCCCAGATCGCAGTCCATCACGAAGGGAGTGTTTTTCTATAGAGCATCACTTGATCCAGAAAGCTCACTCACAACCAACAAAGTCCAGCAGATGGCTTGTGAAAGCCCACGCTCAGCTAGCTTCCTCATACAGCCCATGACCACCCACCCAAAGAATGGTGCCACCCACAGAGGTCTGGGCCCTTCGATATAAATTAGACAATCAAGACAACACCCTCCTGCCAACATATTCTCGGGCCAACCTGTTCTGGGCAGGTCCTCAATAGAGGCTGCTGTGACAAGGTGACCTTTAAAACCAACCAGCACACAAGGGCTATTCAAAGGGAGAGCGCATCCTGTCTATGTATGTTCCTTAAGGCTCCATGGAACACACGAGCTCACCTGGGCTTTGGAAAAGGAAAGAGCACAGGGTCCTCACCCTCAGTGGATTGAGAGTGGCTGTAGCTCCTTGGAACGGGGCCAGGCATCAAGGCCAACCCTTGCTAGGAAGGACATTATTCAGAATGAGGAGTGCTGTGCCCTGTGGAGGTCAGCATGTGACTTCAGTTTAGACATCGCAGACCTTGGGGTCTGCCAAGGTCAGCACCGACCGGCTCCCATTCTCTCTTGCTTGGCCTGCCTCTCCTGGCCAAGCATTTCGGGATGACCGTGTTCATTACTGCTCACACCATTGAAAGGCTTTCTTTGCTGACCTCGGCAGTGGCGTGGCGAGGTTGGAGTGAAATTCCACTCAAGGCAGGAGGAGTAGCCTTCCGTGCCGACTCATCAGCTGGCAGTAAATGGAATTTCTTGACAGTTTCAAGTTTCCTGCCAGGGAGCAGCTGGTGGGTTTTTCTCCTGAGAAGCTGTCTTGAGGAAGTTTGATCAGTATCTGGCCAGAGGATGTATTTTCTTTCTCCCCCACCCTCTCTGCCTCCCACCCTTACCTTTAAAAGCTTTGCTCCTCTGGGGTCCCTAGCCGCTGGAAACTAATTTTAGGGACAAGGGAAGGTTTTTCTCTGCACAGCCTGCTGACTTACTCATTACTGACTTTTAAGATTCAAAGAGGAAGGAACTCTTTCCTCAAGGTTGTTTTAATGAGCAATTTGCCTTCAAACTTCCTATTTTCCTTGGTGCCAGACAACAGCCACTGGGAAGGCCTGGGAAACCAGCCCTGCTTCCAGAAACTTACAACTCGGGCTCCAGGAGCAATGGAATTGTTCCCAATTAGTGGTGTAGGAAAGCACAGAAGGCTGGCTACCCTGTGCCTCCCTCCCACCATGGAAGCACTTTAGTTCATGCGCCATCATTTCGGAGAACAAGGGTAAGGCCTGGTTCCACGAGCTTACCAGTCTCTCCTTCTGGGCGGGTGCATATCTGAGCCTAGGATCATATTTTCCTAGCCTAGACAGAAGCCAGCATTAGCGGTTATGTTATATTTTCCTAGACAGAACCCAGCATTAGCGGTTATGTTATATTTTCCTAGACAGAACCCAGCATTAGCGGTTATGTTATATTTTCCTAGACAGAACCCAGCATTAGCGGTTATGTTATATTTTGCAGACATCTGTGGACCTCCAGCAGGAAAATATGTTAGTTGGTATTGCCTTTGCTCCTAAATGAAAAACACACTCGAAATAAATAAATAAAATACTGAGTGTAGCTTCTCATGTTTATGTGTGTATTTATGGAGGCGTGAGTGTGGGTTGTGGCCAGAAAAGTATAAAGAGACTCCCGAGAGGAGAGAGAAGAGGGTTTTTTTTTTAAGTGTGTGTGTGTGTGTGAGAGAGAGACAGAGACAGAGACAGAGAGAGACACACACACACAGAGACAGGCAGACAGGCAGGCAGGCAGACAGAGACAGAGAGGCAGAAAGAGAAGCAGACAGAAAGAAGTGTTCGTGTGTGTGTGTGTGTGTGTGTGTGTGTGTGTGTGTGTGTGTATCAGTGTGCAGGCCAGAAGACATCTTTGGTTTCTTCCTCTATGACTCTTCAAGTCTGTTTTTGAGAACTCAGAGCTTTCTGAGTCATTTGACTGGCTGGCCCATTAGCACCATCTGCCCCGCCCCCAACCCTGACCCAGTGCTGAGATTACAGGTGTGTATGGTGTGCACAGCTTTCTACAGGGTGATTAGAATCTGAACTCAAGTCCTCCTCCTCGTGCTTGGGCAGGAAGCCCTGTTTGCTGAGCCATCTCTGTCTCTCCCGGGACGAGGCTTTAAGGGGAAGTGCGAGGAGGTTAAGAGAGCAGGTGATGTGACCGCAGTAGAGGAATCCTGGGAATGGAAGGAGGTGGTGGGGATGGGAGCAGGGAAATGGAGAGGAGGAGAGGGCAGGGAGGAGGGTCAGTTCAAACCATGTTTGAAAATGCTATAAGGAACTTGTCATTAATTGTGGGCCAATTTAATTTTTAGTAAAAGATATAAAAATCGAAATAAAAACTAGTCACCTTACAACAAAGGCAGCAGTCTGGGAAAAATAGCCTAATGATTTTTTTTTAAAAAAATATTATAATATCAATCACCAACAAGGCAATTAAAAGTATGGGTGCCATTCCAAACAAAATTTTTTAGCCAGACTCTATCCATCTATCAACTGTTTTTGCCTTCTCTCCATTTCTCCTGGGTGCTGGGGTCTGTTAGAGACTCAAAGTGTTCCTGACATACTGTGCAAATCTATGCAAATTGGATGCGAATTCTCATCAGCTTCATTTGGCCTGGTATTGCTGGGCCACCGGCCTCCTGAATCATGGCAACACAGACCACATGTCCCTGCCAGGAGCCATTAGCATCCTTGATGAATGAGATGTGGAGCCCGATGGCTCCGTGGAGTCAGAGTGATACCCAGGCTCCTAGGGTGTGCAGGATCACAAGACAGTGTCAGACCAGGAGGGGACAAAAGTCAATTTCCACTGATTTTCTTTAAAAAATTATATTTGGTTTCTAATTGTTAGTTCTATGTTCAGGCAGCCACAGTGGAAATTTCCTATCCTGACAGGAACAATTATCTGGTGAGATGAGACCCTCATCTCTATCTTTTGCAAAGCTTGACCTTATGTGTTGGGGGGAAGTGAATGTGGGGGGGGTGAGCACATGCATATATAAGCTTCTGTGTGTGCCGAGGTCAGAGGACATCACTGATAGTACCATTTCCCAGGTGCCTTCCACCTTTTTGTTTTTTCAAGACAGGATCTGCCTTTGGCCTGGAACTTTGCCAAGAGACCAGGCTAGCTGGTCAGGGAGCTTCCAGGGATGGCCCTGCCTCTGCCTCCCTCTCTCATCAAACCTCTGAGGTTTCAAGTTTTCAGCCACGCTCAGCCTTTTCCTTGTAGATTCTGGGGACTGATTCTGGACATCAAGCCCAGGTCCTCACAGTTGTAAGGCATGTACTTACTGTACTGCCTCTGTTGTGTCCCCAGCCCAAGCCTGCCTTTTATTTTGAGGGCACCCTTGAGATTTTCCCCGAGGAACACATCCTGAAGTGAGTGGCACAGCTTCATGGCCGTCTGTGTATGTGAACACAGTAAGGATGTGGTCAACTGGAGGACCAATGTTCATTTGCATATACATTCTAAATAACCAATAGGAAGTTCCTTAATGGGCATCCTTAAACAACCAGAAAAGCCTACGGATTTTCTTGAGCTTGCTTAGATCCTAGCCTCCCTTCTGAGACTGCTCCCAGCCCTCTCACCCACAGCGGTCTGTTTGTGTGCTGAACACAGGGGAAGGAAGCATGGATCTTGGCCATGTGGGAAAGGCCCAAGGGGGGGGGAAGTGTGGGATGTGAAGGAGATAGAGAAGAACTCAAGTGACTCCACCAGCAACAACCACAGCTCTTCTGAAATCAGATCCACCCGAGAGCAGTCTTCAGACTCCTCTCCCCTGACTTGCTTGCCTGTGATTCATTAAACAAACAGTAAAAAAATGAATGCTGGATTCTTTTTTTTTAAATTTATTTATTTATTAAGAATTTCTGCCTCCTCCCCGCCACTGCCTCCCATTTCCCTCCCCCTCCCCCGATCAAGTCCCTCTCCCTCATCAGCTTGAAGAGCAATCAGGGTTCCCTGACCTGTGGGAAGTCCAAGGACCGCCCACCTCCATCCAGGTTTAGTAAGTTGAGCGTAGACCCCAAAATATATAAAGAACTCAAGAAACTAGACCGTAAAAGGCTAATCAACCCAATTATAAAATGGGGCACTGAGCTGAACAGAGAATTCTCAACAGAAGAACTTCAAATGGCCAAAAGACACTTAAGGTCATGCTCAACTTCCTTAGCGATCAGGGAAATGCAAATCAAGACAACTTTAAGATACCATCTTACACCTGTCAGAATGGCTAAAATCAAAACACCAATGATAGCCTATGCTGGAGAGGGTGTGGAGAAAGGGGTACACTCATCCATTGCTGGTGGGAATGCAAACTTGTGCAACCACTCTGGAAAGCAGTGTGGCGGTTCCTCAGGAAATTCGGGATCAACCTACCCCTGGACCCAGCAATACCACTCTTGGGAATATATCCAAGAGAGGCCTTATCATACAACAAAAGTATATGCTCAACTATGTTCATAGCAGCATTGTTTGTAATAGCCAGAACCTGGAAACAAACTAGATGCCCTTCAATGGATGAATGCTGGATTCTAATGAGACCTTTATATAATTTTACTTCAGTTCTATTTCATTCCCACTTTGTAGTACATTTCCCCCTCCCCCTGCTCCCTCCCCTCCTTTTATTCCTCCTTTCTCCTCCATCTCCCTTCTTCTTTCCTTTGTTTTCCTCTTTTCTCTTCCTCCCTCCCTCCCTCTTTTCCTCCCTCCCCCTCCCTTCTTTGTCCTTTCCTCCCTCCCTCCCTTTCTTTGAGACAGAATCCCTTGTAGCCCAGGATGCTTTTGAACTGTGTAGATAAACTTGAACTTCTGAATCTCCTTCCTCTACCTCCCCAGCCCTGGTTTTCGCGGTGCTGGCAGTGAAATCCGGGGCTTCCTGTAGCACTTGTAACCGAATCACAGCCCCAGGCCTTTAATGCAGTTCTTTAGAATACTTTCTTTACTAACAGAAAAAGAAACTGAGGCATGCTTCAATGTCATTATGCATTCCAGACCAGTTTAAGATTTTTATATCATCTTGGTTTAATTTTTGTAAGTCATATGTACCTAGAAATGTATCTATTTCTTTTAGATTCTAATTTGCCAGACTATAGGTTTCCAAAATATGTTCTTTGAATTTAATTGGTATCTGTTATAATGTCTCTGTCTTCATCTATGGCTTCACTAATGCTGGGTCTCTCTCTCCTTTGGGGGATAGTTTGGCTAAAACTTTGTCCTTCGTGTTTCCCTCTTCAGAGAACCAGCTCTCAGCTTTATTGATTCTCTGTATTGTTCTTTTCTTCTTTATTTCCTTAATTTCTGCCTGATCTTTATTATTTCTTTCTTTGTATTGATTTTGTGTTTGGCCAGACCTAGTTTTCCTAAGACCTTGAGGTACATCATCAAATCATTTGGGTGATGTTTTTCTGGGTTTTGTTGCTGTTTGATTTGGGGTTTTGTTTGTTTGATTTAAGCATTTATGCATCTAGTCCCACATGTTCAAGCTTCATAACTAAGTGCCCTGCAGGTTATATTGAGTTGTTGCCATTTCCATTTAATTCTAGAAATTTGATAATTTCCTTCCAGATTTCTTCAGTGACCCATTCATCATTTGATAATGTGTTTCTCGGTGTCCGTGAGTTCATATATTTTCTCTTGCTGTTGACTTTTACTTTTATTTCCTTGTCAGTATACACAATAGAAGAAATTATGTCACTTAAAAATCAGTTGGACTGGCTTTGTAGCTTACAATTTGGTCTATTTTAGAGAAAATTCCGTGGGCTCCTGCGAAGGGTGTGTATTCTGTAGTATTTGTGGGAGATAACATGTAAATGTCTGTTAAGCCCATCTGATATTTTAATACTATTTAATTCCTGTGTTTAGTTTTTAATTTGTGAGTTTCTTGTTTGTTTCTTTTTCTTTTTGTTTCTGCTTTTTGTTTGGAGAACCTCTAGTTTCTCTGTTGCTGTGATTAAAAATACCCCCACAAAGCAACTCAAGAAAGGAAGAGTCATGGAGGAGAAATATGAACTGACATTTCTCTCCCGCCTGCCTACTCCCAAATACCCAGCAGCTGCTTCCCAAATTACCGCACAGAGGCTTATATAATTATACCTAAAAGCTTAGTCGATACCTCAGGCTTGTTACTAGCTGACTCTTACATTAAATTAACCCATAATTCTTATCTTTGGTTAGCCACGTGGCTTGGCACATTTTTCTCAGTCCAGCATTCTCATCTAGCTTCTCTGTGCTTGCCAGTGGCTCTCTGACTCCGCCCCTTTCTCTTCCCAGAATTCTTCCTGTGTCAGGTTGTCTTGCCCACTCTCTTTCTGCTCTGCTTTATTATTAACAATGAGCATAATCCACAGCAGAGAAGTTATAGAGAGGAAGTCAGTCATGAAGGGGAAGCCAGGAAAACAGGAGCTTGACATCACATCCATAGTCAGGAACTGATAGACAGTGGTGGCCATCCCACTTTCTCCTTTTTATTCAGGCCAGAACTCAGCTCAGGGAAATGGATGGGTCGTCTTCTCATCTCGGTTAACCTATTCAAGATGGGATCGCACGAGCATTCCGAGAGGCCAGTCTCTCTGGGCATTCTGGATCTCACTAAGTGGAGCTGCTGAACGCGGCGTACAGAAGCTACCACCAGCATTGTGTTGAGTGGTGTCCTTTCGGACCAGTGTTAGCTATCTGGTACTGAGAGGAGAGAGAGATTTTCTGAGGTCTTTTCTTTCCCATCAATCATGGTTCCTGTTCTCTGTAGTTACTCTTATTTCCACACCTGGCGCAGAACACTCCCCATTGTACCCGAGTCCTTGGAACAGATTCTGAACATTCCCTTTCTGTCCTTCATTGTACTTTATTTATTTTATTTTTTATAGCATCTGAAACATGACCTGGAACTTCTGATCCTTCAGTTTCTACCTCCCAAATCCTAGGATTACAGGTGCAGGCCACCATGCTTGCTTCCTGCAGTGCTGAGGGCCAGACTGAGGCCTTTGTGCATACTAGTCTACCAAGTAAGCTACACCCGCATCCATCTGTTCCACCTTCTAAAGTTTTTCTTCCTCGGCCACCGAACTATTGTGCTTCTGCTGTCACCGACTTCATAGGATAATTTCTGTCCGACCACTGAAAATTTATTCCCTGAAAATTCTTGCAGTTAGTTGGTCTTCTATCATTGGTGTCTTCTATCATCTCTGCTTCTAATAAATCTTCAAACACAAAATAGTTGTGACCTTGAACAAATTATTTAACAGCTCAGGTCTTAGTTCTATACATAGGCACGTGGGCCTTGCCTGGTAGCCCAGGCTTATTGAAAGGACCAAATGGGACACAAGGTGCAGAAACATTGAACCTGCACAGATAGCAGGCTGTGACTGGGCATGCTTGATTCCCCTTCTCCTGCTGGGTTCACTGGTTCCAACAGCTGGTCCAATCCAACTTTGGCTTGTCTGCCCGAAGACCCTTGTCCATGGTCTCAAAACACCTGAATGGAAAATCCTTTGTAAAACTCAGAGGTCAGAGGCCTGTGTGAAGCTGACAGGAAAGGCTCCTGGAAGCCAGTTGCTATGGATGCAGAAAAGTCACTCAGAATGGGGAGCAGTATAGTTTCAAAGTAGGGTTTCCATGTTTTTGTTCGTGTATGATAGTGTTCATGCATTTGCAGGTGCAGTTGTGTGTGCATGTTCTGTATGCAAGTACTTGAGGCTAAAGGTCAGAGGATAACCTTAGGTCTCACTCCCAAGGTACAGTCCACCTTTTCTTGTTGACCTAGAACACACAGGTAGAGGCCCTCGGGAAGCCTCTTGTTTCGGCCTCCCTAGAATTGGGATTACCATTGTTACCACATCTGGAATTTGATGTGGGTTCTGATGGCAAACACCTTCCCTACTGAGCCTTTGTCCCGGCCCTTTAAGAGTCCAGGTATCTACTCACTAGGTCTGAGAAACTGGCAAGCAGGCTCAGGAGAATGAGCCCAGTTGGACATACTCCTTACTGAGCCATCATAGCAAGTACCCTTGGCTCCGTGTGAGTGAACCACTGTGGTAAGGTGTTTGTTGTTGTTGCTGTTCTTTTTGCTTTTTGAGATGAGGTCTCACTGTGAAGTCCTGGCTGTCCTGGAATTCACTCTGTAGGCCAGGCTGGCCTCAGACTTAAGATTCGCCTGCCTCAGTGTGTGGGTGTACCCCTCGCGGTCCTGAGTTCCTTGCTCGTGCTCTCTCTCCTTCTGTTCCTGATTTGGACCTTGAGATTTCTGTCCGGTGCTCCAATGTTGGTCTCTGTCTCTGTCTCCTTTCATCGCTTGATGAAGGTTAATATTCAGGAGGATGCCTATATGTTTTTCTTTGGGTTCTCCTTCTTATTTAGCTTCTCTAGGAGACAATTGGATGTTCTATTGGGAACTCACCAAGGCCAAGTGGCCCGGGTCTGAAAAAGCATGGGTACATGGAGCTTGTGCCCCAAGTACACTGCAGCTGAGTGGCCCCTAAAAACAGGATGTTTTTATGCCCTAGGAGAAGGTCACTCCCTGAGTTAAGGTGCCAAAGAACAGTTTGTTTCTGGGGACTAGAACAGAGACCTGGCTGTTTTAGCCGTTCTCTCCTTGTCTTCAGAGGTTATATGATTTACTGTAATTATGCCTGAGAACTGGAAGCATATTTAAAGGGGGAGTTGGAAAGGCCGGTGTGTACCTGAAATCCTAGTCCTTAGCGAGGAATGCTCAAACAGGATGATCAAGAGTTTACAACCAGCAATGTAGCAGGGCTCTGGCTTGCTGCAAAATGAGGAGTGTATGTAAAAGAATACAGACAACCCAGATGTCTTCCTTTAGGCACTGTCCCCTTGTTTTTGAGATAGGTCTTCATTGGCCTGGAATATGTCTGAATAAGCAAGACTGTCTGATCTGAGAGCCCCAGGGATCGGCACAGCCTCTGCCTGTCCAGTGCTGGAATTATAGGCTCAGGCAAGTGCTGGATTTTTTAAGAAAAAATATTTATTTATTTATTATGTATACAATATTCTGTCTGCATGTATGCCTGCAGACCAGACCTCATTACAGATGGTCGTGAGCCACCATGTGGTTGCTGGGAATTGAACTCAGGACCTTTGGAGGAGCAGGTAATGCTCTTAACTGCTGAGCCATCTTTCCAGCTCCCCCTCCCCTTTTAAATATAGGTTCCGGGGATCAAACTGAAGTCCTCATCCGGAGACACTGACCCTGTAAGGGCTGAGCTACTGCCCCAGCCTTTTTATCTGAGCCAGCCTCTAGTCCCAGCCTCAACATCCTATGTAGCTGAGGCTGGCTTTGAACTTCTACCCCTCTTATCTCTGCCTCAGTGCACAGATCACAGGTGTCCACTAACATGGTTTTTTGTGGCATTAGGGATCGAACGCAACAAAGGTATTCGTGGCCTGCTCTCTAATTTGCATGTATATAACTATCCTTTTTGTTCTTGTTTTGTTTTGCTTCCTATAGTAGCAAAGCTATAAATGACTATAGGATGTTGATAGTGGATATAGAAAATAAGCTGGCATAAACATTTTGACAATTCTTCGAACATAATTCGAGACGGCCCGTACCTGACTGCAGCGTATCAATTTCCCCGGCATGCTTGCCACACATCGGGGTAGCTCCAGGACTCCAACACAGAGAAACTAGACTGATTATTGTATCTGATATGGCTTTTCATTTATTCAGAATAATGGGTTTCTTTCCCCCAAATTGGTTATTTGCAGAGAAATGCTGAGAAGGAAGCAAAAATCTCTAAAACATAAACATTTCTTTTTATCTTATCATCGAAAAGGAAAACAGTAAAATTATGAAAATTAATGAGCTCATTTTTAAAGCCCATATTGTGAGAATTCCCAGTGTTACATCCTTAAAGCGGGCTTTATCTCATTCCATGGTATCAACACAGAGCAAAACTTCAGTCTGCATTTTCATATACATTTGTTTCTCTAGCCGAACCTGCTGCGTTAAATACTTTCGCATTCATTGTCAATAAATTATTTTTCTTATGTAATTAATCTCCAGTAAATTAAAGCATGTGCATCACTTGGTAAATGGAAGAGGTGAAGTTTCGGCGCTGTGTTGTGAATGTTATTAAATACAATTAGAGATAGGATTTACAACGCACTCTTTAATATGTACTGGTCTGGGAGGAATCGATTGAGCTTTAAGGTCAGTCCTATAGGTTAGCGTGAGCAAAAGTCACATGTCTAAGACTCCTAAGTCCATTCTCATTTTGGGATTAAAAGCTTGCCACCCTGAGAGGGTTGTCACATCATCTGGCAAGCTTGTGGGCTCATGATTTGGTGTTCCAACTCTGGGGTGGAGATGCATACTGCCTAAAGGTGACACACGAGCCTTGGGGTCATTTGTCAGGGAAGGAAATAACAGCCAACGTTTAGTGCTTAATGTGTTAAGCGTCATCTGTCAATTCAATTTTTTAAACATCAAAATTTTCCCTCATATGCAAATTCTCTTGTCCTAAACAGAATGTCTTACCAGACTGTAATTTATTTTTAATATAAAGTATTAGTACCTATCATTATACATCATAACCAGCTTCCTACACCAGTGACTTGAAAGAATCACCATTTTTTTCCCCTTATGATTCTATGAGTTTCATTGCTCAACTCAGCAATTCTGCTCCACGGATAGATGGATCTATCCTTACCTAAATCTGTTTAAAGTGGCTAAATCACATGACCACGCCTATGTGTAACCTTCACTTGTCATCATGGATTAGGCTCCAAGACAAAAGAATCCCAGAAATTAGTGTTCCGAAGCCCCAGGCTGAAGTTGTGTGCTGTCCCCTGACCTCAGCATAATGTCAGATACCCCTTGTGACAGCTGCGTAGATCCTTCCGCCATACTTAGAAGCTCAAAATGCCCTGTGCTCTTCTTGTCTTGAAACTTCAATGCTTTTGTTCCTCTAAAGTTAGTGCAGCATCAAGTTCTCTCAAATTCTGGATTCTAGCAGGTGAGTGCGGGAGGAGTCTGTGGGGTATATACCTCACGCCCAAGCAGAGAGCATGCAGATCCATTTCTTTACTATTTCCTCTTCTCTCTGGGCACTTGGGAAATGGAAGCCTGTCAGTGAGTGTTTTTGTTTCTTCCAGCTTGAGAGCTCCCTTCCAGTTAGATCTTTCAGTTGGCTCAAAGTTGAGTTCTCCTCTCAAGGCCATTTAAACGGCTTCTTTGGATAACTTCCTTAGTTTCTTTCCCGGTGGCTGTTAGAAAGCACCCAGACTCAAGCAACTCAAGGGAGGAAAAGTTCATTTTGTCCTACAGTCTGTCACTGTGGGGAAGTCGAGGCAGCAGGAGCTTCAGCAGCTGGTTAAACACTGTCGGAAGCTGGTGCTAGCTCACTTTCTCCACGTTATAGTGTAGAATTCCTGCCCAGGAATGGTTCCACTCACAGTTGAGAAGTGCCCTTCTCCCTCACCTGAATTAAGACAAAACGCTTGGCCCCCCGGTAAAAACTGACAATGAAAACTAACCATGTAGTCCTCCCCCCTTCTCAGGATGGCATCTCTATGTTTTTATGATAACAGAGGGGAAAGGTGGCCCCAATCTCTCTCTGCATAACTGTGCTAATTATGTTGCACATTGATACACAATGATGCAATACATAAAAACAAAACCCTCTGCGTACCGATAAGAAGAAATTACTGAGTTACTAGTTGCTCAAGTGAAGTCACTTTGCTCTCTCTCTCTCTCTTTGCTTTTTTGTATATGTGTGTGTTATGTGTTAGTGTGTTTGCAAAGGTGTGCAAATGTGTGTGTGTCCATGTGTGCATCTTTCTGGAGTTGAGAAATAGAAGTCAGATGTTTCCCTTCATTTCTCTCCATCTCACACACCAAAGGAGGGTCTCCTGCTTAACCCAGAACTGCACAAGCAGGTGATCTAGCTAGCTAGCTGGACCTGGGGATACTGCCTTGCTTTTATGTGGGTTCTAGGATGCTAAACTGTGGTCCTCAGTTTTGCACAACAAGAACTTTATCCATGGAGCCATCCTTTTATCCCCTGTCTCCTTTTGTGTAAAACACAAAAAAAGAAGAAGAAAATATGAATTCATATTAACCCTGAAAGGATATAAAGGATCACTTTAAAAATATTTCTTATGCATCATATTAGGAGCTTGCAGACCTCAGGGATGAGCCCACTGCTATTATTTTGCTAAGTGGACAGAGTGCCAAATTGATCTTTAAGGTTGTTTCTGTCTCCCTGTAGGTTAGTACAGCTCTCCTACCTCATCAGAGCAGTTGCTCTGTGCAGGGTGGGTGGCTGCTAACTCAGAACCCCCAACTGACCCACATGCAGAGAGTGACTGTAGAGTTCTCTGTCACAAATAGGACTTCTCTGTCCCACGCCCTCTCCAGAGCTAGGGACCACTGTAAAGGAGGGGGTAGAAAGTTTGTAAGAGCTGAAGGTGAGAAGGACTGGAGTAACACAGCATCTTCTGGCCATGTGGACCAGTGACCTCATGAGCTTACAGCAGCTGCAGCTGCCTGCAGAAGACTAGACAAGATCCACACTCCTGCATGGAGTGTGGAGAAGTTCACTAGCTCCACCCCTTACTAAAGAGCTGTGGACAGTAGATGGCCTCTGGGGTACAGGACAAGGCCTGTTGGTTTTCTTTAAAGATATATATATATATATATATAGTTCCTGATAGATCTACCATGCTTAACTGGATGGTCCCATATCCAGAAGTATATAGACAGCATAAACTGGAGTCAGTGAGTTATTAAATTAAAAAATAAAGAGAACATGAAGCTGGAGGGGGCAAGGAAGTGGGGGTAGATCCAGGAGCACTTAGAGATAGGAGTTGAGGAGACATATAATCAAAATTCACTGTAAGAAGTTCTCAGAATTAATTAAAATATCTCTAAAAAAGCAATACCCCCTTTCAAAGAACTATAGGACCCTAATAAAAGTAATAATTCCTTGAGATGTCAGGGGGGCTTGCAGTAGGGATGAGCTGGAAGAAAAATCATTCACTATCTCTTTAAAATTTTTGTGCCTGGGGTGTATGTCTCTTCCGAAAGTTGTCTTTTAAGGACCTACAGTCAGGGGAGCATCCTGGCAGAATTCCTTTATCTACTGCCCAGTGTAGCGTGTGACTGGAGCTCTCCTCCATCAGGACAAAATTGATTTCATTATAGAATCTGATCCTTCTCTTGCCAGCCAAATCCACCTCATCTGAATCACTGCCCTCATGATAGGAGATAGGAGGGAAAATTGGCTTGGCTAGAAGGAAGTGCTTAAATATCCCACCACGCTTTACTTCTCACTGGGGTCAATCCGAGTATTGATCTCCACATTTGTGGGCAGTTGGATCTTTGAAAGCATTCAGTTTTATGAGGAAAGGGTTTTTAACTGTTGAAAGAATTTAGGAGCACCAAATTTTGTGCAAGATATAGAGCCAGAAACAGGTATATTTGTCTCACTGTCCCTTACTTGATACATGTATGTGCATGTGTGTGAGGGTTTGTGTGTGTGTGTGTATGTTTGTGTGTGTGTGTGTGTGTGTGTGTGCATGTGGAGGTCACAGGACAGCCTCAGTTGTCATTCCTTAGGTGTTATTCACTGTGTTATTTGGAGACATGTTCCTTCACTGGTCATGACCACACACAGGATAGCATGATTGGCCAGCAATTTCCAGGGATCCTCCCGTCTCTGCCTTCCCTAGAGCTGGGGTTAAAAGTGCACATCACAATGCTTGACTTTTTGTGTCCTCTAGGGTTCAAACTCGGGCTCACACACTTGCATGGCAAGCAATTTACCACCTCATACCCTTTACTCTTAGTTTTACATTTAAGAAAGATATATTTTATTTTTAGCTATGGGTGTGAATGTGTATTTGTGTGTATGTGTGTGTGCGCGCGCGTGCGCGCACACACACATATGCATGCATGCAAACATGAGTGTGGCTGCTCACAGAGACCAGGAGAATATGTGGGACCCCCTGGGTTTGCAGGTGATTTTGAGGTGAATGAATGGGTTCTGGAAGCTGAACGTTGGTCCTATGGAAAAGCAGTAAGTGCTCTTTTGCACTGTGCGCCTCTCCAGCCCTCCTCCCCTTTCTTAGTTTCGTCTGTATCTTTCCTTGAAGATGACTGATGAGAAAATTGCAAATAAAACTAGAAAACAGAGATGCGGGTGTATGGAAGTCCAATGCATACTGAATCATCCTCCTGCCCCCAACATTTGAGAGAAATAGTAAATAGTCATTGTGGGGTAAATATATTGGCATAAGAAGCACCTTATATTTCTCATTTAATAATAATCAATAATTCTTTGATCATAATATCAGGATTCCACATATTCACTCAGTGAAGACTTGACCTGTGTCTTTACTGAGAAAATATGCCCAACCTAGCACATTAAATCATTTAGTAGAATGTTCCTGGTCAATACTCATAATTTTTAAGATAATTATTGAAAGCCGAGGTTTCCCCTTCATTGCCGAACACTGAATGCAGAGGCATGAGATGATACGGGATCAAGGTGTCATCCATAATAGCACATTCTACTGGATTTATGTCCCTCTCCAATTAGGGGACAATCAGGCTCGAATTAATTTAGCTCACAGCCACTAATGAGAAGCAGCTAACTCAGCTCACTATAAAAATTGTTATTGCATTTTATTTCCTTCCACTTGTTAAAGCTCCAGTCTATTCGAGCTTGAGGGCTAGTGATGGGGGACCTTGAGGGTTGTCTTGCCTGCCCTGCACATGGGCTCCATGACAGCTGTGTCCCCTGGCAGGCCAGAATCTAATGAATCGCTGGAGGTCTCAGAGCTGGTGCCTCTGCTCACTGATCCTTGGTAATTTTCTTCTGCATGAATTCTGGGGTCTGGATTGCCCATACATGTAAGGCAAGCTTCATGCATCCTTGAGATTTCCCCAGTAGCCACATTTTTAAAGATCTGATTTTACTTTGTGTGTGTGCATGTGTTTGTGCGTGTTTGTGTGTGTAGGGTGTACACACATGTAGCTGCAGGAAAGGACATTACAGCCCCTGGAGCTGGAATTACGCTTGATTATGAGCTGCTCAGTGTACGCATTGGCAAGTAGGCACAGGTTCTCAGTAAGAGCAGCTAGTGCTCTTACAGCTAGAACATCTCTCCGGTCCCCAACACGGTTTCTAAAAACAAATAGGTGGCCTTACATTTGTGTGTATGTGTTTGCATGTACATGTATGGAAGAAAAAGTCAAGGTTGGATGTCTTCAATTGCTTTCTACCTTCATATTTTTGTTTGTGCGTATCTGTGAGATATGAATTTACATGTCTGTGTAGAGGACAAAGATTGATGTTGAATTATTTCACCACCCCCACCTTATTACACATTAAGGCAGAGTCTCTCCCTTGGACCCTGATCTCACTGACTTGGCTAATCTAACTAGCTATCTTCCTCCAGGCATAGCCAGGCCCCACTTCCTGAGTACCAGAGTTGAGCAGCCACACCCACCTTGTATTTACATAGGTGGTAGCTATCTGAACTCTAGTCTTTTCCATTGCAGGGCAAGCATTTCACTGGCTCTGCCTCCTCCCAAGCCCCTGTCGACCTTGTTTTCTGAGAAAAGGTCTCTCAGTGCATCTGGAGCTCACTGATGACTAGCTTCTCTAGTCAACAAGACTGAGGCTTCCTCCTCTCTCTCTGACTTCCCAACACAGGGATCAGCTTTTTCACATGAGTTCTGGGTGGCGGGGCAGGAGGTACGGGTGTCCAACTCTGGTCCTAGTATTTGTGCGTACACACATATGCACATAATGTGACTGAATTATCACCCCGATCCAGGTGATATTAACTGTGACATTGTTTTTGTTTAACTCGGTATTTCAAGCTCTAATTATTTCAGCATCTAAACAATGTTAAAATATGAATGCACTGGTTTACATTCCTTTTTGTATCAGTCTTCAGAATCCCATACACATTTTACATTTATAGCACATCTCAATTCTCTGCGGCCTTGTTTCCAGCGAATAATGCTCGCACATGGCTGATGGCTGACATACGGGACAGACTGGTTTTGCTCATAATGAAGCTCCACTCGCTGCTTGGGGTTTTGCAAGTTGGAGGTAAAGTGGGCAAGGTTTAGGTTGGAGCACACAGAGCCTACACTCGAGGTTTTCCAGCCTTGCAAACCATTGGCGAATTTACCATCTCTCTGAATTGCTTCCAGCTCCTGCTGACACCCTCTCTACCTTCACACTAATAAAGGCAGAGCAGACCCTCATAAATATCTCACTTCCTCATTACCGGAGTTTGATGCTACCAATTGTAGCCTCGTTGAAAAACAGGTTGCTAGGCTGGGGAGTGGGGACGGGTATTGCTGGGTAAGGGTGAGAACCCAAGTTCAAATCCTTAGTCTTGGGTACGGCCTTGTGGGAAGGGAGGGGTGGTTCCTCGGAGCTCAGTAGGCTTGCTGGTCTAGTCAAACAGTGAGTTTCCACTTCAGTGAGAGGGGAATGAAGTAGAGGGTAATAGGGCAGGGCAACTGATGCCTTCACACACACACACACACACACACACACACACACACACACGAAGACGGTTGTGTGCTATCATGACTATTAACTGCTGCTATGAAAAGCATACTTTTATGTTTTTATTTTTTAAATTATGACTTCAAATGAGCTCAAATGCTTTGAGATCAAATGAAACACTAAGTATATTTCCAACAGGCGTGTCTAGAAACTGGGAGCTGCCAACACTTTATCCCCCTAGCGGTGTTCCTGAAGAGAAAATTCATGGCCAAATCTTGGACACTATTATAATTGTTTTATACCATAAAGGTTTAATGGGAATTCTGAGGCACCATACAAGGACCCCATTTGTCGCTGGACTTGATTACTGCACACCAGGAGATGTGTCTTGTGAGCTTGGAGCTCTGGACCTGGAACACTGAAGTTTTTATTCTCAGGAGGCCTCACTCACTAAAGAAACGAGGTACTTGGAGGAGGCAGGGTGGGGGGAGAGCCACGGAGATGCCTCCTCCTGTGGACACTTATGGTAGTCACAGGTGAGGTGGCCTTCTGGTGCCACGGGGATAGGCACCATCTCGTGTTTATAGCCCTCTCTTCTTTCAGAATGAAGAAGTGGCTCTGAGGTCCATCACTGACTCCTCTCAAGTTCATCACCAGCACAGCAAAGAGCTCTCTGAAATCTAATGGCGACCCTGTTACACACAGTTACACATATGGACCACATCCTTTCTTTTCTGTTTGTGTGTGTGTGTGTGTGTGTGTGTGTGTGTGTGTGGTACATGTTTGCTTTCTGTTGCTCTGATAAAAGACTCTGACCAAAGTCAGGTTGTGGAAAAGGGTTGGTTTCACCTCATGCTTTCAGGTCACAGTCTGTCACTGAGGGAAACAAGGCAGGAACACAAGCAGAGACCGGAGCTGAATCACGGAGGAAGACTGCCTGCCGGCTCACTCCCAGGGTGCTGTTCAACTACTGCTCTGTGACAGCAGGGCCCACCTGCCTACACCAGTTAACTTCAACACCAACTAGCAATCAAGAAAATGTCCCCAACCATGGCCACAGGCTAATGTGGAGACAATTCTTCAGTTGAGTTTCTCTCTTTCCAGTTATGTTGGTGAGCAAGACGATGCATTCCAGCAAGTGTGTGGGCACATGTGTACACACGTGCAGCTGGGAGTCCATGTGTGTGTGCACATGTGTGTATACACGTGCAGCTGGAGTCCAAGTGTGTGGGCACACGTGTACACACATGCAACTGGGAGTTCAAGGCTGATGCCAGGAACCATCTGTGATCTCTCTTCTACACTGTTTCATTGAGGCCTGGTCTCTCAGTCAAATCCAGAGTTACCGACATAGCTAGTCACTAGCCAACTACCACTAAGAATCCCTTAGCTTTGCCCTCTAAGACTGAACTTAAAGGCTAGCCCCTACATTCATCTGGCATTTTTATATGACTTCTGGGGATCTGAACTCTGGCTTCATGTCTGACCCTGTGTCAAGCTGCTTTGGTTACGTGTTTGTCGGCCATGTTGGCTTTTAGAGTGTGCACTCCATGAGAGAAGGGGCCTTGTTCCTCTTGTTAGATACTGACTTTTGCTCTATCTTGTACCACAGAGCCCCCATTTCCTGTAGTTCTATAGATTGGGTCCAGAATTAACATCATCAGTAGAGGACTGGTGAT
>NC_022013.1:4945021-4946182 GCF_000317375.1 Microtus ochrogaster | reverse complement strand
TTGGTAGCATCATCACTAGAGGACTGGTGATGTAACTCATTGATAGCATGCTTGTTAGCATGTAGGAAGCCCTGAGCACGGTCTCCAGAGCCACGTAAACCAGGCACAGTGGTGCAGACCCACAATCACAGCACTGGGGAGGTGGAGGCAAGGGAATGTGAAGCTCAAGGTTATCCTGCTCTCCACAGGGAGTTAGAAGCCAGCCTGGGATACCCGAAACCCAGTCTCAAGAAAAGAGGAAAAAAAAAAAAAGAAGAATCCCTGACAGAAATCCACACATCTTCCAAACAAAGGGTTCAAGACATTTTGGCTCAAGTTGACTTTGTCAGACTGGACACCTTTCTTCAACTTCTGGAAACTTTCCTCCTTTTTATTCTTTTCCCTCATCTCATTGAACAAATTAGCTGCCGTGACACTGAGGACTGATCAGCTACCTCTATAGGAACAAACCAAACAAAACTGACAGGTCTGAATTTCCACTTGAGTCCCAATTTCCATTTTTAATGTACTGGGTCTTCATTCATCGGATGGAGGTCCCTGCTTCTGTACTGGCCTCTAAAGGAACCAGAGGTTCTTCCCAGTCCCCTCAAGTGCTTGTGGCTGAGTCTGCCACTGCTCAGTCCGGCTGTAACTCAAATTTGGGATCCTTACACAAGTGGGTGGGGTGTAGTGGGGTGTAGGGTGGTGGTGGGATTCAGAGGCCCTGTCCCTAACCAGCTGGAGCCCTTCCTGTGGTGGACCATACAGCATATACTTCTTTCTCGAGGAAGCTCCTTGGTGTTGCCTGCTTTCCTCTGGCTCCCATGCTGACTTTCCTCTGCTTCTGCAAATGGCTTTGTCTTTTAATGCAATCACCACCCCTTACCTTCTGGTAGTTCTGGAGGTGGGGGGACTTTATTCACCCATTTCTGTCTCCGAAGACCTGTGGTGAGAGGGTGAGAGACGTCAGCTGGGTGACTATAAAGATCCAAGTATTGAGCTGCTGACATCTGAGTGTATTCTATATGACAGACCTTGTTCTTAGTTGCTCTAAATATATTAACATATGTAGGGATGGGGAGAGGGCTCCATGGAGAGGAGTGTAGGGGTGAGGAGGGCTCCATGGAGAGGGGTGTAGGGATGGGGATGGGGATCCATGGAGAGGAGTGTAGGGGTGAGGAG
>NC_022013.1:4942236-4944836 GCF_000317375.1 Microtus ochrogaster | reverse complement strand
GGTAGGGAGGGTTCCATGGAGAGGAGTGTAGGGATGGGGATGGGGATCCATGGAGAGGAGTGTAGGGGTGAGGAGGGGGCTCCATGGAGAGGAGTATAGGGGTGGGGAGGGGGCTCCATGGAGAGGAGTATAGGGGTGAGGAGGGGGCTCCATGGGGAAGAGTGTAGGGGTGGGGAGGGGGCTCCATGGAGAGGAGTGTAGGGGTGGGGAGGGTGCTCCATGGAGAGGAGTGCTTGCTGAGCTAGCATGGGGATGTGCACCCCTGCCAGCTCCCCAGCACCTGTGTGAAAATCTGGGGGTAGCTGTGCACACCTGTAACCCCAGTGATGCAGGTGGAGGTGGAGACCAGAGGGTTGCTGGGGCTTCCTGGCCACTGAGCCTAGTCAAAAAAAAAAGGCAGTGTTGGGGTTCAGTGGGAGATCATGTCTCAAGGGGCTACCATGGAGAGTAATCGCAGTTCTCCTGGCCTCCTCCGGCTTCCACACAAGCATCTTCCCCAGACTTCATTGGATCTTCGTAGCTACCCCCTGAAGCAGGTATTATAATTCCAATTTAATGGAAAGGAGAGCCGAGCCAGGGAGAGACGGTGAGCAGCCAGTCTGGCTGATTGTGCAGAGGAGTGCCAGATTTATCCCTAGGCTGTATGGTGTCTGAGCCAGCCTGCTTCACCCCTGCACCGTTGATGACACTATTCATTTTTTTATGACATTTGGACCAGGAAGCAGAGTTCCCTGGCATCTGATTCAGGGCCAGTCACGTAGAGAGACCTGCAACCATCTGCGAAAGGATTGCAGGTGGCCAGAAGCTGGAGAGATGTCTGAGACTGTGAGCCGCGGTTTCAGAGGACTGAGGAACGCTCGGTACTCAGGGTGTGGGACTGTGGTCCCTCATGAAGCTGCCATAGCTGTCTCTGTGGGCACAAATTACCCTGAGACATCCTCACTTAGGACAGTTCAGGCAGGTCGGTGCCGTGCAAGGAGGAAGGAGAGAGGGAGACAGCACATGTTCTGAGATTCGCTCTTCACCTACTCCTTTTTTTTTTGGCCAATTATGATTATTCAAAAATGGAGAGAGTGAAAGGCTGTCTCTTGTCATCATTACATAAAAGCATTTTAACTCCTTCTGTGAATGGGACAATCTTAGGGGGGAAAAATGAAGGCTCCATTAAGCTGAATTCTGATGGCTCGCATCATGAAACGCTACGTCCTCACATTGTTCAGCTTCTGCTATGGAGATGGCAGTAGCCATCAGTGAGAACCACATGGCTAATGAGGAGCGAAGGAGGAGAGGCCATATTAGCTCTGCAGCCAGGACTTGGGTGACCTTGGGCAGATCATCTAGAGGCCTTGATATTTGTTTAACTTTTCTGTGCTTGGGACTGCTTTTGGGGATGAACGCATGATGGAGATTCAGTGTGACCAGGCATAGTGCCCAGGACCCAGAGGACATCCCAAGAGTTTCGTAAGTTGTAATTTTCAGGATGAATCCAAGCAGGCAACAACCGACATCAGTTAGGGACTGTGGATGTCCTAGTCACTAAACTGCTCACTCTCTGAGCATAGGGACCCAAGTTCAATCCTCAGAGCACATGTGAAAGAAAAGCTGGGTGTGTTGGTGTGTCTTTGTAATCATAGCTCTCAAGAGCTGGAGACAGGTGGATCCCTGCGTCTTACTGGCTAGCCAGCCTAGTCCACTCGGCAAGTTCCAGGCCAGAGAGATCCTGTCCAATAAGCCACCAAAGTGGGCAGTGCCTGAGGAACAATGGCTGAGGTCGCTCTGGCCTCCACATACACGGGTATTGGTATTCATGTGAACACATACACCAGGAAGAAGGGAAAATGTGCATGTATGAGAACACACACACACAGACACACACACACACACAAAACCAGAGCAGGGGCATGGATGGAGGAGAGAGAGCAGAAGGGAGAGAATAAGAGAGAGGCATTAGGTCCTTTCATGAACCTCTGTCATGAGAAAGTGATCCAAAACTCAGATGTCTGTACTTTTCGCAATGATCCAGCCTCTTGTTATGTGCAATCAGTTCAAGAAACTGTTGCCGGCTACACAGCTCACGGTGGCAGCTGCTGCGCTAGCTAACCAGGGACGGATGGAGTTCCTGCATCACCCTCGAAGAGTAGAACCTACCATGCTTCCGTTTCCTTGGAAATCACCCAACTCCAGCCGTGCTTTCTCCAGCAAGCTACCACTCACGGAAGGAGCTACTGTCACCTCACTGTGTTAATCCTGGGTTGTCCGTCCAGCTACCTGCTGCTGTTAGGATCCTCACTGCCAGATGAGGATGTGCCACTCACCCCCCCCCAACCCCCCACCCCACGGCTGTCTTTGAGCTCAGAAGTGGTTAGTGACATAGGTAGACGGTACCGTCCTCTTCTTCCACCATCTGTCTCTGACATCCAGGTTGTCATGAACTGAGACAAGTTACACACTGTGACTCACTGTGGATCAGATGGAGTGGCAGGCGCCCTGGCCTTGTCTGCATGAAGCTTGTGAGAAGCAGCTGTGGTAGGTGGCCGTCCATCCACACGGTCTGTGTTCAAGGTTGTGAGGAGCAGCTGCAGTAGCTGTCTGTCCATCCA
>NC_022013.1:4922839-4941706 GCF_000317375.1 Microtus ochrogaster | reverse complement strand
ACACGGTCTGTGTTCGAGGTTGTGAGGAGCAGCTGCAGTAGCTGTCTGTCCATCCACACGGTCTGTGTTCGAGGTTGTGAGGAGCAGCTGCAGTACCTGTCTGTCCATCCACACGGTCTGTGTTCGAGGCCGCTACTGCTCGGTGCCTGCAAGATTCATGTGTTCAAGTCCAGCTGCGGGGCTGGAGACATGCTGAGGGCACAAATTGCATGTGCAGAAGACTTGAATGGGGTTCTCAGCATCCAAACCAGACAGCTCACAGCCACCTCCAACTCCAGGGGATGTAATGCCTTTTCCTTGAACCTTGGAGGGCACTGTACTCGGGTGCACAGACCCTCTACATACACACTCAAGCTTGCACGCATGCATGTGCGCGTACACACACACACACACACACACACACACACAATGTTCCTACTGATCCTCTTCCCAACTAGTCCTTCTCATACTATTAAAATAGTTTTAACTAATGGTTTTATCAGAATTGCCCATAGAAGTATGGATTGGGGGGTGGTTTGTTTGCAGAAACATTGACGACTTACCGGTAACTTTTCCAATTGGAGAAAGTGTCTGTCCCTCCCTCAGCAACCATTAACTACCTATGTATAGATCCTGGAGGAGGACAGGGTGGAACCTGGCCAAGCTTCCCCACATAGCAGCCATTAACTGGTTTGGGTTCTCCAGGTGGACCCAGGGCTCCCTGTACACCAGGCAAATGCCTGATCACTGAGCTGCATCCTCAGCCTTACCATAATTTTAGCGTGATCACTCTAGGTTAAGCCTTTCCCCATAACTCCTGAAATCAGTACATAGGGCTGTTTTCTTCTCTGAGTCTCTTCATACAAGCTGCTGCTGTCAAGCTCGAATGGATCACTGGGAATTCCCAGAGCACCAGTGTGCTTTGCCCACCACAGAGGTCAGATGAGACCCCTGACAGACGCCCATTTGCCATTAGCACTCCTATTCACTCCTCAGACAGCCATCACAGCTCACATGTGGAACGGCCCTCGGCAGCTTGTATGTTTAAACACTTTGCTCCCAGCTGATAGGGTCGTTGTGAAGTTTGTGGAACCTTGAGGTAAGGAGCCTGGCTGGAGGAAGTGGGTCCCTGCAGGCTGGGTCTGGAGGTTTGATAGCAGCGCTGCCCCACTTCCTGTTCATGCTCTGCTTCCTGTCTGCAGATGCACTGTGAGCAGTTGCCTCCTGCCCCTACTGCCACACCTTCCTAGTCATTGTGAACCAAGCCACTTCAGACGGTGAAAGAGCACAGCTGGTCTCCTGTTTCAGTTGCATCTTGCCGTGTCTTCCAGTCACAGCAAAGAGGAGCATGATCAGTACACCGTGTTCTGGTTTCCTTTCTGTGGCAGTGATGAAGCACTCCGACCAAAAGCAGCTTGGGGAGGAAAGGAAGGGTTTGTTCGACTTACACTTCCGGGTCACAATCCATCATTGAGGGAAGGCAGGGCAGGAACTCGAGCAGGAACTGAAGCAGAAACCATGGGAGAGGCTGCTTGCTGGCTCTCTCGCCCAGGCTTATGCACAGCCAGTTTTGTCAGATAAGCCAGGATCACCTGCCCAGGGTGGCAGGGCCCAAAGTGGGTTGGAACCTCCACAACAACCAAGAAGGCAATTCTTCATAGACACTGTCATCGGGACAATCTGCTTTTGAACTCCTATTTCCAGTGACCATTGGTGTATCAAATCGACCACACACACACACATACACACGGACGCACACAAATACATACATACATACATAGAGCTAACAAGGACACCTCCTCTATGCTTGCCCTTTAAGCACCGGTTCCAATGATGCATCTTTCCCTGGAACCCCTGTGCTTTCTCCACTGCATCCCTCAAATTCCTCCAGCCTTCTTTTCACCTTCCTTCCTATGGCGGTGACTTGTTAATCCCTGAATTTGGAGCAGAAGGCCAATTCCAAGCATGAGTTGAAGGTCTAGGTGGGCAGCTGGCTTTGACAAATCTTCATCTGCAAGAGAAAGACCATGCATTGTGGGGAGAGGGTCACGTGACAATAGAAAGGCATATAACAAAGAGGTATTTTTGTTACATTTATTCATCTGTGTGTGTTTTCACAGGCATGCGCATCCCATAGATCATGTGTGGAGGTCAGAGGATAATTTCTGGGATTAACTTATTTCCTCCCACTATGAGGGACTTGGGGTTCGAACTCAGGTCGTGGGGCTTGGCAGCAAGAGCCGTTCCCTGCTGAGCCAGTCTGATGGCCTGGAAGAGATGATGGTTGATGTCATCATGTGTAAAGCGTTATCTGTCCTTGGTAATACGACATGACATTTGTCATCATTTGCCATGTACAGTCAAGGACAGAAGCTGTCCTTGTTTAACTTGCCTTTGGGGAGGGGTGGCTACAGGGTCTCGTATATCCTAGGCTAGCCTGGAACTCACTATCGAACTACAGATGACTTTGAACTGCTGAACCCCTCCATCTGCGTGTGGAGTGCTGGGATCACAGATGTGAATCACCATGGTATCTAGTTGATGCTGTGCTGAGGATGGAAACCAGAGCTTTGTGTATGCTATGTAAGCCTTCTACTGACTGAGCCGCATCACCAGCCCAATGGATGCTAGCTTGATGTTCCAGTATGACCAGGACTATCGCCGTTGACCACAGTGTGGGTGGGGCTCATCGTTCTGGGGTTGTCTCTCCCCATTTTCCTCCAGGATGAAGACGTGGAACTTTCCCTTGGTCTTCAGACAAGAAGCAAGTGTTTCCTTCTGTGCTCTGCACAGTGCCAGCTGGTGGAGCAGGCAGACCCGGTCCCCAAGGCCACTTGAAGAAACAGTGCATGCATGTGTTCCCTTGCCAGATGGGGAGAGCTGATGGGGTCTGTGTTGGGGGAGGCTCCTTCTCGGGGAGCTCTCTGAGATAAATGATCCAAGAAAGTAGACGTCAAACATCAGAGCCTCTGGCTTAGAAACAGCCTTTTCAGTGACATCTTGACAAATGGCCTTGCTGAGGAAACTGACCGAGTATGAGCCACACAGGTCCACAAGCCCAGATGCAAAAAGTTCTGAAAAAAATGTATTTAGCCATGGAACTTGGACCAACCTGTTATGAGAGTACTCGTGCTACGTGGCATTTATTCTATGAGAGCTAGTTCATTTGTTTATCCCGCCCGTGTGTGTGTGTGTGTGTGTGTGTGTGTGTGTGTGTGATACTGAAAGATGCGTGTTTTGGTTACTATTCTATTGATATGAAGAGATACCATAACCAAGACAACTTTTTTTTTTAAAAAAAAAAACATTTAATTGGGGGTGAGCTTCAGGGGTGAGTCCCTGACATCACAGTGGGGAGCACTGCGGCTGACAAGCAGGCATGGTGCTGGAGCAGTAGCTGAGAGCTTTCATCTTATTCGGAACTCAAAGATAGAGAGAGATACACACACCTTCTCCATCATGACCACATCTCCAACAAGGCCATAGCTCCTAATCCTTCCCCAAACAGTCCCACCAAGGTGGGAGCAAACATTCAACCACATGAGCCTATGTGGGCCATTCTTATACAAACCACCACAACACTTCATTTGTTGGAGATTTGTGCATGTAAGTATGTACACATGTCTGTGTGCTTGTGGAGGCCAGAGGTTAACATCAGAGAACATTCTTCAGTATCTGCTCACCTTGCTCTTCTGAGACTAGGTCTCTGGTGCAAGACTTGCAGATTAGGCTTGGTTGGCTGGCCAGAGAGCTCTAGAGGTGAACCCATTTCCACTGTCCCAAAAATGGGAGTATCAGTGCACAGCACATATCAGTTTTTATGTGGGTGCCAGAACTTGAGCTCCGTTTTTTCTGCTTCCACAACAAGAACTTTAGGGCTGGGCCATCTCTCCAGTTCACAGGATGCTTTGTAGTGTAGAGTGGATTCACTGAATCGCAGGAGTGCTCCTGTCCCCAGGGATTCTGAAACTTGAAGACTGACAACTCCCTAATAGCACAGAGAGAAGGATATGTTTTCATCCATCTTGCTTCCTATCAAGTTTTTATTCCCAACTGCTGCTCCCCTCTACCTAAGGGTGCCTAGGTCTGGTGTCTTTGGCATGCAGGTTGAGTTTGGCTCCACCTGCAATTAGAGTCCACAAGAACCCTTCATTGAATCGTGTGTTTTTATTACTGTTGGTAACACAGCTCATCTGGGCTGTACAGAGGAGGTAGCTATCAGCACCCTTGAGTGAGCCTGTTTTGATGAACTCCCTAGCTAGTCCTCTTCCTAGCACACTGTACTTTTCTGACTCCTGCTAGAACTCCATGTCTTGTGTTGATCTCAGGATACAAGGTACCTTTGAGCTAAATCCTTGGCTCCAGGGATGCTGAGGATGGAGGAGACCTGCCAAGGAGAATTTTTGTTTCCGTGTGTTAAAGCGGCACTCTGCTGACCATGGATATGGGAATCTATCCTTCCACCTCAGCCACTGCCCATCAGTGCACTGGTGCTGTTAGGGACACTCATTCTGCCACCACAGTGAAATGCCTGCTGGGAGTTGCCCCTGTCATGACTGATCACTAACCTGGGTGCCTGATTCACAGACTTTGGGATTGTCTTCCCTCCAGAGAAGCTAAGCTGCCCTTCCCAGGAAAAGAATGTCTGACAAACCCTAGTATCAGTTTAGCTGGCATGCCCTCTACTCCATGCAAGCCTGTGACCCGCCATCTGCTTCGTGACCTCCATAGGATGACCCTTCTGGCCAGTTCTCCTGTCTCTCAACTTTCATTTTTCTCTCTGAACCAGTTTTTTTTTTTTTTTCTGTAAGAAGTCTGAGCTGGAAATGGAAGCACAGAAGTTTGAAAAATAAAAAAATTATACCCTGAATTTCCAGAGCAAAAGAAATACATTTTTAAATCTCTATTATCAACACCAGTAGCAGCTCCTTTAAAATCATGTGTTTATGTATGTACGTAATGTGTATATTTGTGTTGCGCAATCATGTGCATACCACACACACATCTGGAAGTTAGAGCACAGCATCTGGTGTTGCCCTTTGCCTTCCACATTGCTGGAGACAGGGCTTCCCACATTTCCACTGGTGTGCCAAGTTCGCTAGCCAATAAGCTGCGTATGGGGTTAGCTTGTCTCCAATTCCCGTAGGGATGCTTGAATTACAGATGTGTACTATCATGCCAAACTTTTACATGGGTCCTAGGGATCTGAGCTGAGAGCCTTATATTTGGGCAGCAAGTGCTTACCCATTGTTTCTCAGCGAGTTTTCTCCACTTTCAGGGCCAGTGGGAGGAACTGTTTGCATGCAGATTCAGAGCAGTGGGACTTTGGCTGAGACTCTCTACGTTTCCAACAAGCTCTTGTGGATGCAGATGTGACTGGTCCAGGAGCCTAAAGGATGAGGGCATTTGTCACACTGAGAGGACCTGGCCAGAGAGAGGGAGTGATTATCATATCAGGTGAAACCAGGAGCCACTAAGGTTGCACATCAGGTTTCGTGTGTGTCTTTTCCTATAAATAGGGTTCCTGGTGAGACTCATGTGTGTGTCTGGGAAGGTGCAGGAGCCTCAAGTAGGTGTTAAGTGTGGGATTCTCCCTCCTCTACTGGCAAAGGTTTTAACCAGATCCATAGTAAAGGGTTTCTCCCCTCACTTCCTGTTGTCAGAGTTTTCCTTCATCTTAGATTGGCACAGTTGGTGGGGAGAGATCATAAGAGATGATGGCTGAGGTGACCTGGGGCTTTGTTTGTGCCAGAGTTTCCTTCCCTGACGTTATGGATGTGGATAAGAGTCCACAGGGTGTTTGCTGAGATTCAGGTCCTCATGAAGCAATGAGTTGACCACATGGAATGTGATAGAACTGGAGAAAATTCCTAAGAAAGACAAAGGCGCCTCCAAGAGAGTAAGTGGGCAGAGTGCTGGGACAGAACCGAGACTCAGAAGCCTCCAGAGTCACCACTCTTAGTCAGTCATTCAGAGAGCACCACCTCCTCCCAGGTCTGGAGATAGAGAGATGTGTTTCCCTTGCATTCTGTGTTTGCCACACAAAACCCCAGAGGAAAGGGATCTCAATCTTTCTGTCAACTGGCTCCTTTCATCTGTCAATCTTACTTATCGATCCATCCCCCCACTCCTGTCCTAACACACTGGTACCCTGGCCATCGTAACTAAGAATGGCTCCTTTCCTTCACTTTTGTGAAATACTCCCCCAAACCCACTTACAAATGAACACCTGTGCCATCTCCCCATTTCCCCACCTCACAGCTGGCAGCCTAGAATCCACCATCACTCTCAGGAGAGGACTTTGGAGCCTTGGCCACGCTGGGGTGACTTGATTCTGTCTGCAGCAGCCTTGTGAGAAAGGGACATTATCCACAAACTCATGTAAAGTGGTGGGGGAAGGAGGGGCTGACTGCCATGCTGGCTGCAGTTGGTTCCTTTAAGAAAGGAAACCATCATATTTGGATTCATGTAAATTCAAGGGAGGGTTTTCATAAAACAGTACTTGGAATAGCGAGATGGTGCGTTTTGTGTTTTCCACTGTCTCTGGACAGCCCGCCAAGGGAGGGTCTCTGGGGTTATTCCCGAGAAAGCTCTAAAATTGCATTATAAGGAACATTTCCCCATTAGCTTAGATGGAATTGTCTCATAGCAGGGTCTTGAGGGTGGGAGGCACTGTCAGGGGTTGGAGGAGAGAGAATTGAAAACTAATTGACATGGCAAATGGCATTTTCTTGGACCCCATACAAAAGTGTGTCTAGCCGGACATGTGTCCAGCAGGGGGCAGCAGTGCACAGACATTAATTTTTGTAGACCTAGGTGCTTGAAGATGGCCCTGAGCCAGCCACAGGGGAGATGGCTGTGGAGGTTTGGAGATTTCCCTGGCCTGGAAAACTGGGATGTTGACCTCCCAACCTCTTTCCCACGGCCACACTTTTTATTCTTCTCCATGTCCTGGGAAGTCAATAACTGTTTAGGTCAGCTGGGTTTTCATTCCGGACACATCCTTTGTCTTTGGCGCTCCTTGGGTGATTTAGAATCCTCACAGCCGGCCTGCAGCTTGTAAGTAAAGTAGGATTAAGAAGCCAGCCTCATTAATATGATAGTTCAGCTCGCAGATGCTTAAAATAGCATCACAAGCCATCCCTCTTCCTGGGCTTGAGATTTTATTAGAGCTTCCGTGGGCACGACACCTGCAGATCATAGCGGGGGACTTGTGCCTTGACACTCCCTTTAGAGCGGAAAAGGCCCCGCGAATGTGAGGAAAACAATTCCGAGAGCCGTCTATCCAAATTAGGTATAGGAAAGATACCCAGTTTGTCCATTCCTGATGCCGCTGAAGAATGGAGCTCATCATATATTTTCTCAGCAATTTGTCATGTTTGTTTTAAATGAGGTTAATGATGGATAGCTCTGTCTGCTTTGCTGGGCTGAGCTGTTTTTGCAGGCCTGCATCCTCATTCCTCTCCTTCCAGAATCTTTTTGCATCTTGCATAATGTTCCCTCCCCCGACACCCCCCCCCCTGCTCCCTCTCCCTAAGGTTAATCTAATCCTATTGTTCTTAAATGAACCCCTCTAAATAATGCCCCAGCTCCTCCCCCCCCCCGTTTTGAACCCCCCCCCCCAAGGATGCAATAGCCTGAAGAAGATTTCAGCCATGGCGGCTCCTTTGCCTCTGGCCGGTTCCTGGTCTGCGAGCTGGTGCTCAAGCATGATATCCTCCAGTATCATTTTGAGTTTAAATAACAGGCCACACACAATTGCTAAAGGTCTTCTAGAACATTCCGTCAGGGTCTTGCCATTAAGTAATTTTGATGAAAAACAAATGCAATTTTCCTTAGGAGGCAACCAGAGAAACAGTCAGCACTAATTGGCTATCAGAACAGCAAAAGGTCCATTTTCCCTGGCATTTAGACCGTATTCTCCGAGCTCAGCGGACTACCTTCGATGCTTAATGGTCAGACTTAGTGAGCAAATATGTGTTTGGAAGTGTGCCGTTTAGAGAACTGTTGAGCAAAAGAATCTAACTGCTAAGCAGGTGCTCTTTTCCTTCCTCGTCTCGTCTCCCCACACACCAGCTCTCGATGTATGGCCTCCGTGTCCTTACCTGCAGTTCTTCCTTGATCCTTCTTAGTTTCCTCAACTGCAAAATGGGAAAAGCAAGAGCTGCTTCGCAGGCCCATTGTAATGTTCAGACGGATGATGAGCTCAGCGCTAGCAGAGTGGAAGACGCCCCTGAGGCGCGGAAGGCTTTGCCTTTCTTATGACTGTGTCTCCTATTGTCAGTATGTGCAGTCTAGATCCTAGACCCAGCTGCCTTTCAGAGTCCCTGCCTGTCTCTGGAGCTCTCGGCAAGCGTTACCTAGAGAGACCACCTCTAATCTTCAGACCAAGCCAGGTCGTGCATGCGTGCACCCATCCCTCCCATGGTTCTAAACGCTCATCATGACTCTAACTTTCATATAAGTAGATGTCAGTCTAGTCTTAGGCTGAGTGTTGAGTTTCCTAGCATTCAGCGAATGCCTTTTAAGTTTATTTATAAAATATTTATATCTACATGCATTAAATGTGTGTGCATATACAAACGCATGTGTGGGATCTCGCTGGGGGAGGGGAGAGGTCAACAGTGCCTTCCTCAGTATTTCTTCACTGTATTGTTGAGGCAGGGTCTTTTACTGAATATAGAACTCATGATTCAGTTGCACTAGTGAATCCACAGTCATGAGCGCCAGGAATCCCACCCATCTCTTTGATTCCACAGCCCTGGGATTATGGCCAGCACAGCAGGTGTTTACATGAGCCCTGGGAATCCAAACCCAGCGCCTCATTCTTGCTCAGCAAGCGACTTACTGAGAAAGCCACGTCTTTCCCCCATGTATTTTGAGAGATAATAAAGAAAACAAGAACACGGGTTTTATAATGAATCCCTCTGCTTCTACTTTCACTGTATCCAGAGGTAGCCATCTCACAGTTGTCACTATGTACAGTGCCGGCGTCTAGAACAGTGTCCTGTCGCCCGTCAGTGACTGGGTGGCTCAGCTACAGAGCCTTCACCTAGCATATGCAAAGCTATGGGCTTAACCCCCATGCCCAGGCTCTTTCATCTCCCACACTGCCACCTTGGGGATGGGGCAGGTTATGTGTGGACATTTGGCCTGTGAGATGCTGGCTTCTAGAATCCTTCTGGGCCTCTTGAGAGGAGGACAATGTCAGGCTCGGGAGTTGGGGACGGAATGGTGTCATGTCCAGTTATACAACAGTGGCTGCATTCATTCACAGTCCAAGGCGTCTGTCTTCTACTCCGCCCTCAGAGTTGGAGGTCAGAAAGTGCCCTTGTAGGGCTGGAGAGATGGCTCAGAGGTTAAGAGCACTGACTGCTCTTCCTGAGGTCCTGAGTTCAATTCCCAGCAACCACATGGTGGCTCGCAGCCATCTATAATGAGATCTGGTGCCCTCTTCTGGCCAGCAGGCGTACATGGAGGCAGAATGTTTTATACATAATAAATAAATAAATCTTTAAAAAAAAAAAAAAAGAAAGTGCCCTTGTAGCTCTGCTTACCTAACACACGCAGACTTTGCCTCAAAAAATGCCAGCATCCCAGGGCTTTCATAGGGGCTCATTCCTGGGTTGTATGAATTACGCTGGGAGATGGCACACAGGGTAAAGTACTTGCCACGCTGATGGAAGATTGACAGTTGAATCTCTAGAACTCACGCGAAACCGGAATGCAGCAGAACATATGCTAATCCTAGTATTCCCGTGATGAGACGGAAGGCAGAGGTGGAAATCCCAAAAGTCGTTGGTCAGCTGGAGTACTCAGGGTAGACAATAACAGATCCTGTCTCAAAGAAGGTGGAAGGCAAGGGCTGACACCCAAGGTTGTTCTCTGATCTCTGTATGTGTCCTCAGCATGTCTGCACTTGTACACACACACACACACACACACACACACACACACACACACACACAATTAAAAATAAGAAAAAGGCATACCAAGGGCTTTCTCTGGAAGCCTGGTGTCTAGTTCTGAATTCACCAAAAAGCATGAAGCTAGCTAATCCAGGGAAGCTAGAGGCTGCAGCCTGAAAGATAATGAATATGCAAACAACATCACAGAGTTAACTACTGCGAGAGCCACTTATTCTCTATCGTTTAGTGAAAGATGTAGCACAAGAAGATGATGCTTATTTTGAAAAGGAGGAAAGGGACAGCTGGCGGACATACCAAGGATGACTGGGGGAGGAGAAGGAGCATCCATGGTCCCTGTGTCTAGACCGTGACAGACTGATCATTTGTGGACCAAGAAATGGAGATCTGGGCAGTGGAGGAGTCTGCCCTCTACAGGACAAACCAAGACTCTAGCATCTCTTGTTTCCAAGGCTTGAGGCCACCACTTGCTTTGTTCCTATGCATTATGAGAATGTGGAACGGGACTGGGAAGAGAGCTCATTGGTTAAAATGCTTTCATTGCAAGAATGAAGACCTGAATGGGTTCTAGCACCCATATAAAAAGTTCGGCATGGAGGCACAGGATTGCAATTCCAGTGCTTGGGAAGGACAGAAGGAAGGGTCCCTGGGGCCCAATGCCAGCCAGCCTACCCTGCTGGTAAGTGCCAGGCCAGTGAGAGACCCTGTCTAAAAAAAAATGTGGATGGAACTTGAAGAATGACAATCCAGTCTGACTGCTATCTTCCATACACAGAAGGGGGGAGAAAGAGGGAGAATCGGATAAGGCTGGGCTGTAGTCATCTGGAAGCAGTGGTGGATGACGGGTGTGTTTCTAGGGTGGCAGTTTTACAGAGCCGGCCCCTGGCTCCCGGCGTGTCCGTTCTACTTATATGGGCTTCTCTGATGGGCTGCTGACTGTCCTGTTTGCATGCTGTCTATGTCCCCTGGGTCAAGAAGCCCCAGACTAGCAGAGATTGGGATGTCTTTATGGTCTAGCATCAGAAGTAGCTCTGAGTCTTTCTGGGGAGCCTGTGGATACCCACAGTTCAATGTGGGAGGAGATGAAACAAAAGTAAGGATGGCCAGGTTTATTTTTTATTCTACTTTTGTGTCTGTTGCTATGACAAACATCCAGCAAGAAGCAACTTGGGGAATAACGGGCTGACTCAGTCCACAATTCCACATTGCCGTCCATTATGATGAGGAAGTCGAGGCAGGAACTTAAAGCCTGAAATCTACCGTCAGGATCAGAAAGTAGGAACCCACGGTTCTGTTTGCTTGTTTTCCCCTGCTCAGTTTGCTTTCTGGGCCCATCGTCCAGGACCAGCTGCCTAGGGAATAGTGCTGCTCACAGTGGCCTGGGTCGTCCTACACTAATTAAAAATAGAACCAATTCCTGCCCAAGCATACCCACAGCCAACCTTACTTAGACAACTCCCCAGCTGTGGATCTCTTCTCGACACTGTGGCAAGTTGACAATTAAAAACTACCCAGCGCCCTCTAGAGGTCATCTTCAAGACTGATTATGTCAGAGCGGAGACACAATGGACCTTCATAAGCACCTAATAATCTGCTGATTATATAACAGGAGTGTGTATCACGCGCACGCAATAGAGAAGTGATGAATGGCTAAAGCTAATTTGTTTTACACTTTGGAAAGAAGTCGTTTATTATAATGGGTCAGTGTCTCAAATTATCCTGTGTTAGAACCGCCTTGAGGGTTCACTAAAGCTTACATTGCTGAGTCTCCTCCTTGGTGTCCCCCATTTGGTAGCTGCTGGGTGGAGTTCAAGACTTTGCAGGTTTAACAAGCCCATGACAAGATGCTGCTGGTCCAGTGTCTCCTCAGGGAGGCCCTGCTTCTCCAAGGGTACCGGCATACTGCTCACCGTCCTGCATGAAGTCCCAGTCAGGAGGTTGTGCAATCCCTGAGGGAATAATACCTTTCTGCTCCGGGGAGAGACCCAGTCTGCTACCCCTAGCTCTCTCTGTATAAAAAGGCCTTGAATTGTGAAGTGGAGGCATAAATACGGGTGTGAGATTTCAGTGGAAGGCGGTGTGGGCCAGGGCCTGTCATTTTGGGGTGACTGTCCCCAACTGCTTCCTGGTAACTGCATCTATTCATTCCACATGCTGCTGGGCAGTCAGAGACACCTGCAGCCTGTGGCCAGCTAACTTCTTTTCCCAAGAGCGGCACTATTCAGCCCGGACTGCCCTTCCCAACCCTTCCGCACACCACCTGCCTCCCGCTGTTCTTCCCTCCTCAGGCAGAGCCTCAATTGTGTGTGTGCGCGCGCGCGCGCGCACACTGGAAGGCAGCCCCTCACACTCGGGGCTCCTAAGCCACAATGCGTTCATGACTTTCCTTCATGTGTTCTGGGCTCCACCCATCTACAGCTCTTCTGTCAGGAGCCTGCTTCCTGCTCTGTCCCGCTGAGCATCTGGCCTTGATCTTGCATCCCTTTCCAGCTACTCCCTGGCCTCACATCCCACCCGCTTCAGAGGCTTCAAAGAGCAACCCCGCACTTGCCGGTTCTCTGTTTCTTCTCATCTCCTTTTGGAAACCCACTGCCATCCGACCTCTGCCTTCCCCGTGCCACGGAAATAGCTCCTGTGAAGTGGCCTTCCTGGGATTTCAGACTCGGCTGATGGGTTCTTCACATCATTTGTGTTGTCATGAAGCCTCATCTCCCCATGTTCTCCGCCTTCTCTTTTCCTGGCCCCTCTCCATCCGCCCATCCCGTACCAGCTAACACTCCCAGAGCTCTGGTCTCAACTCCCTTCTTACCCCAACCATCCCCCACTGGGCGTCACCAGTCTGGGTCTCCTCTTCCTGGCCAGGATGACAGTACTCTAAAGAGGCAGAGAGATGGTTGTCAGTGGTTAGTAGCAGCAGCTGCTCTTGCAGAGGACGGAGATTCAGTTCCCAGCACTCACGTGATGGCTCCCAGATGTCTGTAACTCCGGCTCCTAGGAGTTCCAATGCTCTCATGTGACCTATGTGGTCACCACATCCACATGTTCCACACATATATACACACACAAGCACATACACATGCAGGCAAAAACTCATACATGTAAAATAAAATGAGTGAATCTTAAAACAATGGACTCTGGAATTTCAAAAATTCCCCCAAGAATCTCATGCTGGGAGAAAGAAAAGGCTGAAGTCTGGTACCAGGGAGAAGAGAATTTTAAACAATTGTGGTGGTGTTAACCTTGCACTGCAGAAGAGACGGGTGCTGAAGCAATGGCAAGGGGTAGGATGAAGCCTGGGCCAGGACTGCTCAGTTATACACAGCTCTTGCTCTCTATCTCAACCTCAGCCTTATGCCGGGACCCCGGAAGTGTACTTGGTGAGGTCAATGGGTCTCTTCATTCGTTCTTCTTTCCAAGGTAGCCGCATTGAATGTGTCTTCTTTTTCTGCTGCTCACTATTATGTGTTTGTGTTATCGGCCTGTTGAGGAGGGAAGACCAGGCTTAGCTTGTCTGGACTGCCAGTGCCCAGACTCTGTGGACCGCTTCTCTGCCACTTACTTAGGAATCTATTCTCCTGCTCTCGTCCCTCCATGTATGGATATATATTTTCATAGGTGCCTCAAGCTTGCAAAACAGATTCTTCCTCTTCCCCGAAACCTCACTTTTCTTCTGGGGCCTCTGTAGATGAGCGCATTCCAGGGGAGTTGTAGACCTGACTTTCCGTTTCATAGACCCCACACTTGGGACTTCACCACCAGAAGCCCTGTTCCCTAACCCATCAGTGCCTCTGCAGCCTTCCCCATGCTAAAGAAAACTGTCTGCTTGATTTAATATATGGATTCAAATGTAAAACTCACCCAGAAGCAAGCTCCCAGATCCTGTTTGGCCAAATGTGTGACCACTTCTAGCTGGTTTCATTTCTGTTATCTAAGTCACATCACAAAGTAAGTGTCTTAGAATTGCAGAAGGTGGGACCCAGATACCTGCCTGTCTCCTGAAAGCTTGCCAGCTGAATCCCACATACAAAGGGCTCCCACTTTAACCTCTTCTCCCTCAAATCCATCCTCCATGCTGCCATTAAAGTGGTTTTATTAAAGCTGAAATTTTGGATTATGTTTAGTGGTTGGTCTAAATCCTTCAGTAATTTTCCATTGCTACTGGAGGAATGTTTTGATGGGTTATATGAACCTTTTGGTGCATTATATGAGGCCTTTTATGACTGGCCTTGCCTAGTTCTCTAGCCTCATCTTCTAGGGTCTATTGAAGGCACCAGAGCCTGGTCATTCTGATCTGCTCGGGGCTTCCTTGTGGCTCTCTATATTTGTGGATGTCCAAGACTGCATCCAGCCCAGTCTAACCTGTTCTTGGAGATCCTGTTCAGTTATGTTTAAGTATAGAAGGCCCACAAAGTAGGAACCATTAGGGTGGGCTACTTAGTGAAAGGGGCCACCCACTGTTTACATAGCACTGAAATCAAAGCACGCTCTAGTATAAGACACAAGCAGAATGGACGAGGACTCCAGTTTCTTCCAGTTTGGCCCTTAGCAGCAGTTTCGGTTCTTATGCTTCTGAGAGGAAAGCTCAGATGAAATACTGTAGTCCAGCAAGTATTCAAGAATTTAATTAAAGCAAACAAGGGAGCAATAATAAACACTTTATATAAAGAGAAGGTCAAGCCTAGCAGCCATAGCCCATCCTAGCAGGCACAGAGTTTTTATTTTTCTTCTCCCTGTTATCTCCCTCCCTGTGTCTCCCTATGGTAGTTACTTTCTGGAGAGGGTCCTGATCTTCTCAGCAGCCTATTTTTACCAAGAATTCAGTTTGTTATCAGTAAATATATAAGATACGTGGTAGGGGCTTAAGTACCCTAAAGGTGCAAGTTCATCATGGGGAAGGGTTGTCTTCCGCATCAACTCCTTTACTAAGGAAGTGGTTTAAACTGGTCCAGTGAGCTGACCACCCCACCTCTTCCTTACATCGTCTTTCACTGATCTTTACCACCTGATTTTGTATTGTTTGGGGGTGGGGCTCTGACTGGATCAACCAGCATGAACACCAAGTTCATTCTGTGCCTTGTTTTGGCAGACCCTTTGGTCAGTCCCTTTTGGATCTCACCTGCATGACAGATGAATAACGGGGTGATGCATGGGTCCATTTCCTTCACTTCTAACCTTATTCGGTGAAAAGAAGAAAAAGGCAATTTCATCGAGTCTTTAGGATCAGAGACAAAATTCAGATGATGGTTATAGTTAATTGTTGTTTTGGCATGTCTGGAATCGCATGAGAGACGGGCCTCCAGGCATGTCTGTAGGGATCTGGGTCTTTCTTGTGTTAGATTGAGGTGAGAAGAAACCCCCACTGTGGGTGGTACCACTCCCTGAGGGGGATTGTACAAGTAGAGAAAGGGACCTGTGCAGTTGCAGGCATTCATTCCTCCGTCTCTGTTCCCTATTGGGGATAAAAGCAGCAAGCACCTGGGGTAGGACTGGTTGTCGTGAAAAGTGTACTGACCATCAGACCACAGGACCTCAAACCCAAACCCAACAAAGTGTTGTTGGAACACGGAGCTCTCAAAGGAACTAAAGTTGAGAGGCGAGGCTTAAGTTTGTGGATAGATTCATTACCAAATATCTTCCTACCACTGTCTCATTTTTACTGTGTCTGCTCTATTGATATCCAGTTGACAAAGGTTCCGAGGGTATGGAACCACCCAGACGCAGAGACCTCCCAGGCAGCCTTGTGTCTTCCCAGCCTGTGGGGATGCAGGGACCTGGTCAGAGGAGACTGTCTGGGAGTGTAATGCTGCTACCAGTACACCTTTGTGTGTATGTGTGTGCACGTGTACATGTATGTGTGTATGTGTGTGCACGTGTACATGTATGTGTGTATGTGTGTGCATGTGTACATGTTGTGTGTATGTGCATGTGTACATCTATGTGTGGATGCAGGGCCATGGAGGCCAGAGGTCAACTTCAGGTGTTGTTCCTTAGCATCTGTATTAGTTTCCTGTCCCTGTAATAAAACACCGTTACCAAAGACACTCAGAGAAGATCGAGTCACAGCGCGTTGCCAGAGAGACAGTCCACGATGCTGGCAGGCGTGACTGCAGACAGCCAGAGCAGGGCGCTGACAGCTCACGTCAGCCACAAAAACAAAGCCCAGAGTGGAGTGGGTGAGATGACAAACTTGCTAAGCCGGCCCCAAGTGCTATACTTCCTCTGGCAGTTTATACCTCCATAGCCTCCCGAAATGTCACCTCTACCCACAGCCCTTTTGGGGGTCTGTAGGGGAACATTTCTCATTCAAACTACCACAGGGAGCACCTGCCTTTAAGAACCATTTCATTACTTTATGTGTATGGGTGTTTTTGCATGCATGTAAGTCTAAGCAACATGTGTGTGTGTGGTGGCCATAGAGGCCAGAAGAGAGCAGTTGGGTCCCTCGTGGCCTCTGAGAGGTCTCATTTCTGCTAGGAAAATAAAATCGAGGGTTGGAGAGATGGCTCCAGGGGTAAGAGCACTACCTATACAGGCATGGGGACCCGAGTTCAAATCTCCAGCACTGTGTAAATGCTGAGCATGGCTGGGCAAGCCTGTTACCCCAGCGTCGTGGGGGCAGAGACAGGCAGATTGCTGGGGTACTCTGACTGCCAGCCTCGTTCCAGGTTCAGTGAGAAACCTTTTCTCAGGGGAATGAGGCAGAGAGGGATAGAGAAGGGTGACTGATATTCTCTTCTAGCCTTCATATCACCCCCCCCCACACACACACACGGTCATGAGATCAGGTCATGAGAAATCTGACCCCTCAGGAACACATTTATGATCCAGGTTGAAGCCCTTGACCCCATCCCCAGCACCCCATAAACTGGCTTGAAGGCACAGTGGTCCCTGCAGCACTGGAGGGGTGAAGGCAGAAGGATCAACACTTGCCAATGAATTGACAAAAAGTGGGAGGAGATCCAAAGAGAAGTGCCTCTCTCGGTACAGCTCTCCTGAGCATCCTGCCTTGACCCCACTGGAGCACCACTCCCGTTTAGAGTCTACAGGAGAACATGTGGTTCGCTAAGTTTCCTAGGAGACCGATAGCTGGGTCAGACCACAGAAAAATCCCAGAATGGGGAGCTTTTGTGTTTGGTGTCTTTTTTATCTCTCTAGGAGTGTCCTCCTGAGGTTGCTGTCTAAACTACCCTTTCCTCTGTGGCCCAGGCAGCCTTCCCATGATGCTGTTTGGCTAGCAGCCATGCAAGGCAACCATGTGTGGATGAGCCTGGGAGGAGTCAGGAGGTGCAGGTGTCTTGTGATGTATGAGTTGCTGAGTTGCTTGGGACAGAGCCTCTGGTTTCTTGCTCTCATTCTGCGTTTTCTGTTTCATGCCTTTCTCTGCCATTTCGATCTCTGATCCTGAGTCCTGCCCCTCCACCGTCTTGCTAGTGAGACCCATCTGTGACAAGCATACTCTGGCCTTCCAGGGACTATCTTCACATACCTTCTTTCTGACTGCCAGAGCTGGGAGCTTTTCCAACATCTGACCCAGGAGCAGGCACTGACATTTGATTAGTTTCAACCTGTTTTTCAGTCCTGGCAATGCATCAGAAGTTCTTTGCAAATGCAGACTCTTGGGGCTGGGGATGTGGCTTGGGTGGTAAATGCTGATCTTGCCTACACAAAGCCCTAGGTTTGATCCCCAGCACCATGCATAAACCAGGGATGGCAGTACAAATCTGTGAGAGGCAGGAGGCTCAGAAACCCAAGGCTACCCTTAGCTACATAGTGAGAATGAGGCCAGCCACATGAGACCTGGTGCCAATAAACATAATGAAAAATTTGAGCCTGAGCTTCAGAATCTGATATCCCTGGGTCTAAGTAGGTATGAAATGCTCTCAGTGATTGTAGCATGTTCCTGGGGTCACGGGTCAAGAGAAATCATGTGGTTTCAATTCTCTTTACCAGTGGCTGATTTGGGGCAGGGATGAGCTAGGAAAAGCTTTCACCTTTAAGGGAAATTTCTTCTCTCTACTTCATGGCATCATAGTTTTTGAAGATGGGTGTGATGCTTGGAGCCACTGCAGCCGTTTTGACTGTTAGTGGATGGACTTTCTAAAGGACATAGGCTTCTCTGATGGTGATTTCACAGTGAAGAAATCCAGGGTTTTCACGCCTTTTCTTTTAAAGTTGGTTTTATTCATATGTGTGTGCATATATGTGTACATATCTGTATGAGTATACCTGTACATACTGTATTCCCTGTGTGGGGAAGGGGTACACACCCCTGTGTATATGAACAGACCAGAGGGAGCCCCTGGTTGTTCTCTGTCACTCTCCACCTATTCATTTGAGGCAGGGTCTCTCCCTGAAGCAGTGGCTCGCCTTTTCTCATCTGAGCTGGAAGCCAGCAATCCCCCAATGATCACGTCTCCCCCAACCTTGGAGCTATGGTTACAGGCATTTGTGTAGATCCTTGGTTTGTGGAGTTCAGACTCTGATATTTATGATTTCAGAGCGAGTATATGCTCTGTAATCTGCCATCCACTCTTCTGAAAACATACCACCCCTCCTCCTCTTTTTCAGCTATTTTACCTCTTTCTCTTTGCACAACACAAGGAGAGCAAATTCACAGAAACAGTGGGCTAGCTGCTATGATGGAATACCTAGCAAAACCAAGTTAGAGTGGGAAAGGCTTACCTGGTTCCCAGTTGAAGGGTACAGTCCATCACGGAAGGAGAGTTAACTGGCAGGAGCATGAGCTCATAAGGCCCCTGCAGTCAGAGGGAGGCAAATGCTGGTGCCAGCTTGTCCTGTGTTCTCCTTTTCATTCGGCTCCTGTGTGGTGCTCTGTGTGTTGCTCTCTGTGTGATGCTCCTGTGTGGTGCTCTCTGTGGTGCTCTGGTATGGTGATCCTGTGTGGTACTCTCTGTGGTGCTCCTGTGTGGTGTTCCTATGTGATGCTCCTGTGTGGTGCTCT
>NC_022013.1:4894802-4922739 GCF_000317375.1 Microtus ochrogaster | reverse complement strand
TGTGGTGCTCCTGTGTGGTGTTCCTATGTGATGCTCCTGTGTGGTGCTCTCTCTGGTGCTCCTGTATGGTGATCCTGTGTGTTGCTCTCTGTGTGGTGCTCCTGTGTGATGCTCCTGTGTGGTGCTCTCTGTGGTGCTCCTGTATGGTGATCCTGTGTGGTGCTCCTGTGTGGTGTTCCTATGTGATGCTCCTGTGTGGTGCTCTTTGTGATGTTCCTGTGTGGTGCTCCTATGTGGTGCTCGTGTGTGATGCTCCTGTGTGGTGCTCCTTGTGGTGCTCCTATGTGGTGCTCGTGTGTGATGCTCCTGTGTGGTGCTCTGTGTGGTACTGTGAACTTTGTGGGTTGATGCTTGCAGGCAGTAGCTGAGTGAATGAATTTACCCAACTGGCCTTGTGTTACTGGGCTGTTTAAATCCCCACTTCCACACTTACTCTGATTCTACACACTTACTCCAGGTTACTTCCAGATTGAGAAGTTATTCAGGAATAGGAAGACAGCTCAATGGGTAATCTGTTTCCTGTGTGCAAATAAGAGGACCCGAGTTCAGTTCCCCAGCCAGTAAAATGCCTCCGTGCTGGTGACCTGGGTTTGATTTCCCAGTCCCACATGGTAGAACAAGAGAGCTGACTACACAGTGGTAAGCAGTCCTCTGACCTCCTGACCTCCACACGGTGCAACTCCCACTGCCAAATGAATAAAGTGTAACAAAGATGGTTTTAAAGCTGTGTGTGGAAATGTGTGGAGCTGTGCTCCTATAATTCCAACACTGGAAAGGTGGAGAAGGGAAGAGGATTTCTGGCTGCCATTCTAGCTGAATTAGTGAAATTCGGGTTCAAGGAGGGACACTGACTCCAAAAATAAGGTAGATAGTAACTGAAGATCTCTGGTTTGCACATGAGTACACACACACACACACACACACACACACACACACACACACGTTGACAGAGGTTTTTGTCCTGCCTAGTCCTGCAGCCATTTGGTCCCAAAGAAACACACAGAGGTCTACATTAAAAACAAACTGGTTGGCCTACTAGCTCAGGCTTCTTATTAATTAGTTTTTACATCTTTTTTTAAATTTGTTTATTTATTAAAGATTTCTGTCTCTTCCCCGCCACTGCCTCCCATTTCCCACCCCCTCCCCCAATCAAGTCCCCTTCCCTCGTCAGCCCAAAGAGCGATCAGGGTTCCCTGCCCTGTAGTTCTTACATCTTAAATCAACCCATCATTCTTATCTGTGTTAGCCATGTGGCTTGGTACCTTTATCAGCGAGACATTCTCATCTTGCTTCCTTTGTGTCTGGATGAGGACTGCAGACTGAGCTTTCCTCTTCCCAAAATTCTCCTGTTCTCATCACCCCGCCTCTACTTCCTGCCTGGCTATTGGCCAATCAGCATTTTATTAAAAATAATACAAGTGACAGGATAAGAGACCACACACACACACACACACACACACACACACACACGAAGTGATTAAATGAAGGCATACTATCAAATGTGAGTTGTTTCTTGGATGGATGTTTGGTGGACAGTGTGGGTCTAATGCAAGGTAAAGCAGAGGGGCTGCCTTCGGATGTCTGTTCAGAGTAGAGTCACAGGGTGGCTAAGCTGGTCTCCTTGCTGTGAAAGTTGATCATTTAGAAACCAAGCTCCTTGTCTGCAATATGTAAACTCGGAAACCAGGTGTTGATAAAACCATTTCAAGGTCTTGGAGCGACGAGCTTTAGGCGGGAAAGAAAACCATACTGTAAAAACAAGCACTACACTAGACTGAGTGAGCAATTAGAATCAAACAGTTGGGTGTCTTAATTGAAGTTTCATTACCCTTGTCAGTGCAGACAGGAGTGTGGTCTTCAGAGCGGATGCAGAGATCGCTGGGGGGTCTGTTCAGTGCTGCAGTGGTGCCTGGATACTGGATCAAGCTACGTCTGGTCTCTTGAAGGAGGTTGTGGTACCTCACAAAAGGAACACGGTATGCAAAAGTCTGTAAAATTCAGTGTTACGTCACAGCAGATGCCGAGGACTCATGGAGCCCAGATGAGATCCGTCAGTCGTGGATATCTGCAAGTTCTCAGAGAGGATGAAGGAGACCAGGTCTGTCTGCAGAAGGCTAAGCTTCTATGACCCAAGGCTGGAGAAACCAAAAACCATCTGAGGCGTGATGGGCTGACACCCTGGAATTAGCCTGTTTGGGACCTCCGGTGGTTGAGACTGTCAACTTGACAGGATCTAGGATTGCCAAGAAGACATGTCTGGGAGGAAGTTTCTTCATCAGGCTAGTTGAGGTGGAAAGACCCACCTTAAATGTGAATGGCACTACCTCTGGGATGGGGTACTGGACTCAGGAAACATAAGCAAATAGTTTGAGTACAGCATCATCTCTCTCTGTTTCCTGGCTGGATGAAATATGACCAATAGCTTCTTCCTTGTTAGTTCTCAAGCCTGGGCTAACTGGGGTGCCCATTAACATATCAGAGCAGACACTGGCCACCAGGTTCTCCTTGCACCCCTTGGTCCTGCCTGTTATAGGGGATAGCTGGCATATCCCACCCCGTACCCTAAATTCTCTAGCCCAGGGACTGTGCTGTCCTTCCCCAGATGCCTTTCCCTATATAATCCAGCTACTTTGGTTACCTGGCTCTTTGGTCTACCCTTTACTCTTTCATCCCGTCTCTTAGCCCAGGCTGCCCCTCTTGGTTGGAGGCTCCTCGCCCTGTGTCCAGTCTGCTCTCCTCACATGGCCTGGCTCAGGATTATGTATACTCTAGACTATCCCAAATGTCCTTGCCTCTGTTTATGCTCTCCCATTTATCTAGATAGTCAGGTCTTCCTTATTTCTTCTTTTCCTTTTCATTCATTGCTCCTCCACCATGTCTACCCAACCGTGAAGGACTATATCTCCTCAAACTATGAGCCAAAAGAAACGCCCTTTCTCTTCAGTTGCTTTTCGTGAGGTATTTAGTCAGAGCAACAAGAAATGCGACTCAAGCAGCCTCCTTTCCTGGCTTCTTTCTCCTGGGTGGCTGTCACCGACCAGGGGTGCTTTAGTGGCCATTGACTCGCCGCTTGCTTCTCATTTTGTTGAGTGACGCCTTGGGTTCCCAAAGGAGAAAAGCAATCTGGAAGGGCTCCGCATGGTGTGAGAGGGAGAATGGAAGAGGGGAGGGTCAAGCATTTCCAAGCAGAACATTGACACAGGCCAAAATGCTACCCTCTCAGCAAGGCCAGTGAGACAAGCCCCCTGGCAGTGTGAGCGACAGGGCTGGAACAGACTCACTTGCCACGTCCACTGGTGTCCATGTGGGAGCCAAGTGCGAGCCGTCCCTGCATCGTGAATTGTGTTTTGCTCTTCCTTTAACTTTACAATCTGTCCTCCTGGGTCCCTCCCATCTGGTGGATTGATTGACAAGCTCGATGGGCAAGGAGACAAGCCCATATCCAAGACCCTGAACTCGGTTAGAGGAGGCTCTGAAAGTAATTGAATGCGAATCTCAGCCGCCGCAGAGAAAGATAATGGGAAGGAAAGAGCTACGTTTAGAGAGGAGACAGTCACAAGGTGAGCCAAGCCAAACACTGAGAAAGCCACTTGAGTTCCACTCTGACATCTCTGAGGCCACGGAAAAAGCCAGGGAGTCACTGAATCTCAGAGAACTGTCAACACGTTTCTCACCTTCAATCAAGAATTGTTCAGTCAAAGATTCCAAACTTAGGGCCCGGGGCAATAACTCGGAGGGTAAAGTCTTTATTGAGCAAGCATAAACACCCAAATTTGACCCCAAGAACACATGTAAAAATGCCAGTCCTGGTAGTGGACTCTCAGTGCTAGAGAGGCAGAGGCAGGACCACACCTGGTTTAGTGAGACACTGTCTCAAAGAAATTCAATCAGGCAATTTATTTTTGTAAATATGTCTTCATGTGTGTATAAATGTATATGTACTTGTTTACATATATGTACACGTATGGAGGCCATGGATCAAATTGGGTCATTCATGAGATACCATCACCTTGTTTTTTGAGACATTGGCCTGAAATGACCAAGTAGGCTAGACTGACTGAGCAGCAAGCAGTAATTTGTTTTGAAGGGTGACTCATTCACACTCTAAGATTGACAGGCAGGAAGGGGCGCATGGACCGTCTCTAGTCTTGCCTCCTGTTGCTAAGCTGTTTTCCTGGGGGCACCTGTAGTTGTCTATGGTGGCTGATGTTGTCAACGCGACAGTATCTAGAGTCACCTGGGAGCTGGGCCTGCAGGCATAGTTGTGGGTGGGACATTGTATTAATGGAGATGGGAAGAGGTGCCCACTGGGATGGTGCTCTTTCCCTGACTGGGATCCTCCACTGTTTAAGTGGAGAAAGGAGCTGGGCAGCAGGCTGCATTCTTCTCCTGACTGTGACCAACCTCTTCAGGCTTCTGCTGCCTTGACTTACCCACCACGACAGAGTGCACCCAGGTGAGGGATAAACCTTTTCTCCCTTAAATTGCATTTAATTTAAATCATTAAATTGCAGACTACATGGAATTATCAATTAAAATTTTAGCAGATTTCGTATCTCATAGATTTTAGGGAGGGGCCAGGGTTACATAATGCCACAGAAATTTTTCACTTGTGTTTTTCACCTTGGGTGATTTTTTTTTTTTGAAGAAAACTCTGTTTTACATAAACTGTTACAAGGATCATGCAGGTCTTCTAGTTTTCCTTTCTGTGTCTTAACGTCTTGGAGTTTGTTCTAATCCTGGGAGTTTGCGTCTTCTCATTTTACCTCATGTTTTTTTTTTAAAAGTTCTTCAGGTTCAACACTCTTTGAAGAGATAGCTTTGCTTGTTTTGTTTATTTTTACTGTTCTTGTTTTCAGTTTCATCTTTTTCTTTCCTATTGGTTTGTTTTCCTGGTCTAGTTGGTTTTAATTTTGTTTTTAAAATTTTGATTACATATTAGTTATTTGTTTGTCTACTGTGTGCTTGGCTGTGGGTGCATGGCATGCCTTAGCCCATGTGAGGAGATCAAAGGACAGCCGGTGGCAGTGGCTTCTCTCCTTCTGCCATGTGGGTCCCAAAGTTAAGTTTAGGTTGTGATGGTTGGCAGATGCCCTTTCTCTCTGAGCCATCGCTGGCTGCGATGGAGTCTTTAAACATTTCTTAGTGTGTACATGTATGTGTGAATGTGTGTGTGGGGGTGTACACTCCCATCATGTGTGTAGAGGTTAGGGGATAACTTCAGGTGCCAGTCATCTACCTGTGTGAGACAGGGTCTCTTGTTCTTTGCCTCTGTGCGGGAGGCCAGCTGGTCCAAAAGCTCCCAGAGTCCCTGCCGTTTCTACCTTCTCCCTCTCTGTCAGTGTGCTGGGAATGACAAAGTGCCCTATGGTGTCCTGCCTTATGCAGATTCTGGAAATGATGTGTGTGTGCTAAACTCTTCGTCCACTAAGCCATCTAGCTACACAGCTCTGATTCTATTAGATTAGTGGGCAGTTTCCTTTTTATCAGTGTGTTCTTGCGATGCTACTCACTTTTCTTTTCGGTATTGATATGTTGAATTTCATTTTCATTCAGTTCAATCACTACATGTTAAGAACTCCTCCAGAGAGTTCCGCTTTGATCCGTGGACTACTGAGAAGCGTGCTGTGAAGTTTCCAAGCATTTGGAGAGTTTCCTGTTCTCTTTCTCTTATCGATCCTGTGGACCCCAGAGAATCGTTTTATATAATTTCATTCCTTCTGTATTTGTCAAGCTTTGTCTTTTGGCTATGATATTGACAGTTCCGGCATATGCATTTTTAAAACTTGAAAAAATATATTTTGTTGTTTCAGGGTACAGTGTTCTATAAATTTCTATTAGGTCCTACTGGTTGGTGATATTGTTCCACTATTTTATATCCTGGCTGGTTTTCTGACTAATTATTCTATTAATCATTAAGAGAGGACTATAGATTCTCCTATTTCTCTTTTAGGTCTGTCTAGGTTTTGCTTGCCACATTTTGATATCAATTATTGGTCTTAGGTAAGTATTTTCATCACACTAAAAAAGGTTGCCAGACTGGACGAATTAAAAATCAAGTTTTCATTGTATTTTTGAATAAACAATTTTAGAATTTGTTGAGAAATTAATTCTTTTTCTCGGATTTATTCTAAAATAAAGCTTTCCTCAGCAGAAAGCATATTTTATTCCCTAATTGTTTTTATTTATTTTTTTCTTATGTGTAATATGGCTTTTTGAGCATTTTTACTGTTTTATTGAACTATATATTTTTGTCTGCTCCCTTCCCTTCCTCCCCTCCCCCTTCTGCCCTTTCCTGTGACCCCCACGTTCCTAATCCCTAATTGCTTTTAAAGGGTCATATCCACCATTCCAAAGGGGGACTCAAGTGGCTGAGTTCTCTATGAAGAGGCTGGAGGGGAATGGCTGTTAAAACACACCTAGTTTCTGTCTGTTTCCAAAACATTGGCTTCATTCATCTTAGGTTAAAAAGCATCATCTGGGTTGGGATGCAGTTCAGCTGCCGGAGTGCTTGCAAGCAAGCCCTAAACCTTAGGTCCCATCCCAGCACTGCACAAACCAGGCATGCCTGTGGTCCAGAGATGCTCCCTCTAGGCATTTTATCTTTGCCTCCTCTGCACTGCGATTACAGGTGAACATTCTCCGTGCCCACCTGACTAGCGCTTGGGTGTTGGGAGTCTGAACAGACACTTCGCCCTCTGACTATTGTTTCAGCCCCCATTTAGATGTCTTTATAGCCATACATAGTTGCACTTGCTGAGTATGGTGTCAACGTCATATATGTACCTTAGTGACAGAGGTCCGATCAGACTCAAGTTAATTGTTAGTCAAGACCAATTGCACTGGTGGCATTCAAATCCAGCATCGTCATTATTTCTTCTGTTTACATTGAAAAGCAATTACATAAGCAACCTTTTTAAAATTTTGTGTGTGTGTGTATGCCCGTGTTATTTCCTAGGGAGGTAAATAAACTTCTATTCATTCCAGATAGGATACCAGTGATAAAGAAACTACAACACCCACGTCTAACCTATTGAACCAATGAGTTTAGCGGAGTTGCTTACAGCCGTGTGGGTGAGGGGGTGAATTACGGGATCGTGGGGACTCAACGGCAGTTGTTGCATCACTGAAAAGCTCACCACAGCTGGGCTTACAGCTCATAAAAGCTGCATCCCAGAAGCATTTTGCAGGACTTGCAGGCAGCTGGACTGAAGAGAGTCTCTTCTCCGGGGCAACTGATAAGCTTTGTAAATCATGGGCGCCTTGTGAGTCTTAAAATTTTCAGGAGCTTCCTGGCCATTGTAAGTTTTGTTTACTTCCTGAGTCTTAGTGGAATGTTAAGAAGAAGAAAACAGCTACACAATACAGCCTCAAAAATCATTGTTTTAAAAACCACCCAACATTACTGCTTGCCATTGGCATGGAAGAGGCCAAAAGAATGGTGTGCCTTGCAAGGCCCTCACAGATGCCTTTGAAAACTGCTTGAGAACAAAACTTTATGAGTTTGAAAAATTCCCATTTTCTTTCCTCAGACTTCCTCCTCTGCTTCTCACCATTGCTCTTCATATTGAAGACCAAGAACCTACACCAAATGTCAAGCACACTGACTTCTGAGTACCCAGTACTGATCCAGAGTGGGGCCTTGGGATCCACAGGCAAGACAGATAGACTCTGTACTAGCTGGCCAGTTTTACGTGAACCAGACGCAGGCTGGAGTCATCAGAGAGGAGGGAGCCTCTAATGCCTCCATAAAATCAAGCTGTAGACAAATCTGAAGGGCATTTTCTTAATTAGTGATTGATGGGGGAGGGCCCAGACCATTGTGGGTGGTGTCACCCCTGGGTTGGTGGTCCTGGATTTTATAAGAAAGCAGGCTGAGCAAGCCATGATGAACAAGCCAGTAAGTAGCACTCCTCCATGGCCTCGGCATCAGCTGCTGCCAACTCTCTCCTGCCAGATTTGAGTTCCTATTCTGACTTCCTTCAATGATGGCCAGCAATGTAGAAGTGTAATCCAAATAAGGCCTTCACTCCCCAAGTTGCTTTGTTCATGGTGTCCATTGCAGCAATAGCAACCCTGGCTAAGATAGGCTTTAAGACAAGCTTTGGAGATGGAGAGCGATTCAAAGGAATCAAACCAGATCTCACAGCTGACTGTTCAGAGAAGGAGCTCTCACTGTCGGTTTTCTATGATGGGCTGAGGAGATCGGTCAGTGCATAAAGTTCTTGTGTTGTGGATAGGAAGACTTGAGTTGGGTTCCTCAACCCCACATTAAAGAGCTAAGCATGGTGGAGTGCATTTGTAACCCAGGCCTTGGTAGAAGTAGACAGAGGATCTCTGGGGGCACCCTGGATGCCCAGGTCAAAGAGGAAAGACTCTTGTCTTTAAAAACAAAGTTGATGGGGTTCTGAGGAACAACTTACTTCAGGGTGACTTCCAATTTTCAGATACATGCATGCACGTGTACATATGCATCTGCACAGACACCGACACATACACGCAGAGGCACATACACACAGACACACACAGACACACACACACACAGACATACACACAGACACACACAGACATACACACGCACAGACACACACACAGACATACACACAGACACAGACACACAGACACACACACATGCACACACACAGACACACATGTACAAAGACACACAGGCACACAGACAGAGACACAGACACACATACGACACACAGACACACACATACACGTGCGCACACACACGCGCACACATACACAGACACACACATGCACACATGCGCACGGACACACATATGCACACACAAACACACACACACACGGGGGCAGGGCAAAGAAAGGGAGGGAGAGAGGTGACTGGTGATGTGTGGTACTCTTAGGACCCTTCTGAAGAGATGGATTCATTCTGTGGCTTGTTATCTAAATAAGATTGTGTGGTAGGATCCACAGCTGACAGAGTTTTCTATGACCGGCTTTGTTTACCGCATCTGTTTCGAAAGCAAAACAAAACGATTCAAACGAGTTAAGGCAGATGGCTGGGTGGCTGCGAGACAAACTGCTCATTGCCTTTCTCTGCCACTGCTGCAGTCACCTGGCAGGCATCCGAGCAGGGGTGATTAAGTGGCAGGTGTGCTGGGGACGTGGCCAGCCCACCCGTCTGTCTGTCCTCTGGGCCTCTCATACCCCATCTGCAGGTGGCCATGTCTTGGTTGTAAGTCACAGCCACAGGTGACAGTGGGGCGGAGAGGGCTGCCTTGGCTTTCTGCAATTGAGCCTGATTGCCAAATGCCGCTGCAAGGGAGCACTCAGGAGCACATAAAGAGACTACTAATAGAACCCTGCCCCGCCCTCGCCTAAGGAAGAGGCTGCAGTTTTATAAGTCCCAGGGAGCTGTTGCTGTCATTCATAACGACGCAGGGAAAGACCTAGGATAATTTGAACTGTTTGTTTGTTCGTTTGTTTGTTTGTTTGTTTGAGACAGGTTTCTCTGTGTAATAGTCCAGGCTGTCCTGGAACTCGCTTTGTTGACCAGGCTGGCCTTGAACTCATTGAGATTCACCTGCCTCCTGAGCGCTGGGATTAAAAGCATGTACCACTACCGCCTGGTGGCAGGATTTTTTTTAACATGTGTATCTATATTCATTCTCTTCTTCTCTTTTTTTATGTATGGGGTAGGTATGTATCTCTGTGCATATGCTTGGTTGGGATGGCCGTGTTTTATGTGTTAGTGTGTGCACGTGTGTGCGCACACATGTGAGGGCCAGGAACTAATGTTGGGTATCATCCTCAGTCAGTCTTCTGCCTTATTTATTGCGGCAGGGCCTCTCAGGCAAGCTCAGAACTCATCGACATGGCTAGTCTTGTTAGTGACCCTGCTCCAGGGCTTTCCTGTCTGGACTTTCTGTGACTGGAATGGAGATGGGACTTTCTGTGGAGTCTGAACTCCAGTGTCCACACTGTGTGCAAGCATCTTTACCGCCGAGCCTCTTCCTAGGCCCACACCTAGTTTTCTCACTTGGTTTCAGGGGACCAAACGAGTCAGGAAGTTTGTTAGAGATTGACCATTAGGCAGGTTATTTCAAGTCTACAGGAAGCCATCATTCACAGGAAGCTGATATATAGTGGTGATTTTGATCTCTAAGGACAGAAGGCGGAAGAACATTATAGTCCAAGTGGAAGGACTTGGCCAACCAAGTCCTTAGATTAGTGGTTCTCAACCCCTTTGAGTGTTGAATGACCTCTTCACAGGAACACCTAAGACTGTCAGAAAACACTGATATTTATGTTACAGTTCATAACAAGAGCAAAATTACAGTTATGAAGTAGCAACAAAGTAATATTATGGTTAGGGGCCACCACCTGAGGAACTGTGTTAAAGGGTCACAGAATTGGGAAGGTTGAGAACCACTGCTTTATAGCCCCACAAAGCTGATGGGATTGCCATCAGGGATGAAGATCAAGTCAACTGAGCATCCCTGAGGGCTAGTGGTCCAGGACACTGAGACTCTTCCCAAGGGGGCATGATATGGTCTGCCTGCTCTTTCTTGCTATACAAGGTCCCTTCCTGAATATTTCTCTAACCTTTCCATAGCTGAACTTTCCCAGCTGTGGGTTTCAGCCCGTTTGTGAGTTGCGAAGTCAATTTAGTGGTTTAGAAACATTTCAAAAGATAAAACTGAGTCAGAGAGCTTCACAAGGAGTGTATACTGCTCCCTGAAGTGTAGTCCAGGCACACCACATGTTCTCTTACTGAGTAATTCTGTGAAATATATTTAGTTAGGGTTAAAATGTTTTAAAGTTGTTCAGCTTTGCTGTTGACCAATACTTCTTCCTATATGAGATTCTCCTCAAACAAACATATCACCTCAAAAATGTATATATACCTTGTTCCCCAATTGGGCATGTTTAAAAGAAGAAACAATTTATAGGAACACCATACCAGGAATGGGTTACATTTAATCAAGTTGTTGGCTAAAGGGGCCCCATGGGAAAAAAACCAAATAACCGAAGTTATTACCACGGCTTTTGGTTGCTCTCCACAAACTGACACTAAGGCCCTATTTCTGAAGACAACACCTACACAACTCACAGAACTCCGAGAAGTCGAGCTGCTGTCTACCGAGAGCCTTCACCCCTGCTGACTCGTGCCCATAGTACTGGAAGGTTTCTGCGTGATGCCGAAGGAGAAGGGTAAACAGCAACTGGCTACAAAACCTTCCACGTCCAATGGTGACCTCCCCACAGGATACACTAGTGAAAGAGTGGCACAGAGCTTGTGGAAGCTGCCAACCTCTACCTGATTGCACGACCCACTCCATGAGATGAAACCCATCCCTGACTCTGCTCAGATGGCCAAGAAAGTGGGTCTAGATAGATCACGGACCTAGGGGAAAACCAACTCCTACTGTTTTTGCTAAAGGGATGTAGCAATGAAATGACGCTTATTGACGTTCTTGTGTCACTATAGATCAGTTTCTTGCAAGGTCATCACAAGAGGAGTTTCCTGTTGCAGTAGATGCGAACAGATACAGAGGCCCACAGCCAGACAATGTGCAGAGACCTTGAAACGCCCCCATTAAATCCCTCCCTTCAGGGCTCAGGAAAACCTGATGAAGAGGAAGTAGAAAGATGGGAAGAGTTGGAAAGGATGGAGGACAGCAAGGAAACAGGCCTTTTAACACACCTGTGTTGAAGCGCTTGAACTCAGGGAGACAGTGACAGTGTGCACAAGGCCTGCACAGGTCTAAACCAGCATTAAGAGGGGAAGTGGGCCCCAACCCCCCATCCCAATTTGGAAGCTATCTTCAACTGATGGCCCCTCACAAAGGAAACATTTGTTTTCTCCAATGGAATCTCAGTGGGGGTACAAAGCAGTCGTAAGGGCACCCACTGCTTCCCCACACCTACTAGGACCTGAGAGCTTTCTTTTGGGTTTTCGTTCTCTTCCTCTCCTGTACTTGAGACAAGGTCCCGTGCAACTTAGTGTGACCTAGAACTTGAAACATGGTCAAGGATAACTTTGAACTTTGAAGCCTCCAGCCTCCTCCTTCTGAGTGCTGGGATTGCCCACACAGCCCATCATGCTTGGCTTATGCAATGCTGAAGATGGAACCCAGGACTTGAAGCACGGTAGGCTAGCTATTGGTCTACCAGCTGAGCTACGCCCCTGCCCCAGGAGCCTTCTAAGTGACGTCCTCCTGCCTCTTGCAGTTTGGAAATGCATTTCAGGACTTGATCATCTTGCTGAGTCTCTGAACTCCATACCCACAAGGTGGGGGTTCTTAGCTTGGGATTTGATTGCCTTTGCATTTAGTTTGGATGGGCCAGGGTACTGAGGAGGGAGCAATCAGTCTCCTCAATGGGGTTTTAAAATGCTCCTTCTTGGAGCAGCCAGTTCCGCTGCAGAAAGTTCATTAACACGCCCATTAGTGTTTTCTGATTCACAGCGGCTTGAGCCAGTGGGCCAGTGGGAGCTGCCACTGAGAGCGCAATCAGCCCCAGCTAATGCCTATGTTAATGGCGCTGATGCAGAAGCATTTGGTGCACCTCAAAGAAAGGCAGTAAAATATCTGTGTGGGCTCCCCCAACAATTAAAAAGAAAGGAGTGGGGGGGGGGGCAACAAAAATATAAAACTGTCCAGTCAAAACATTTATAGTCAATATTTACAGATCAGAGCAGTGCGCTGGTCAGTGTGCAGCTGCCTGTCAGAGTACAGCCTGTGCCTTCAGGAGTCAAGGAGTCTATGGCAAAACCACCCAGTGACTGGCAGCTCTGAGTTTTGAAAAGCCTTCTAGGTAATCCAAGCTTCCTTCCCTCTGGGGTCCCAGCATTGTTCCTTAGGAGCTTGGGGTACTGTAGCCTAATGAGAATCTGCACGATTGAAACAACCTTGGGGGCTCCTTAGAGATCCTGGTGGGTGTGACAGCAAGGTGACTCCAGGTAAGGGCACCTGCAGCCAAGTGCCTGGTGACCGCAGCTCAATCCCCGAGATCTGAGAGATGAGATGGAAGGAAAGAACCAACTCGTGCGATGTCTACTCTGACCACACGCGTGTCCTGGAATGCACAGATCAAACAAAAAAAGTTAATGAAATAAAAAATAAAGAAATCTTGCCAAGTGTGTCATTAAACAATTTAGCAAATTCAACACCTGCCTTCCCGGACAGGGATCAGCCAGGTTGTTTCCATAGCAAAACTGCCAGCTCCAGGAGCTGACTTGGCAAGCATCATAGACTGTATTTAAACCACAAGGTGAGAACCTTCAAGCTCATAAGTGAGGACATTAATCTAAAGGGATTTATTCGGGCATTTACCGCATGGAGAGCAGGGTGCTGGGTCTTGGACAGAATATGGCTCCCACTGAAATCGTAGCTTTCCACCATGATGCATTCCAGCCCCTGCCTGGCTTCCAATGCCTTTCTGCTATATTTTCATAGTCTTCAGGAAGGAGTGGGTAGGTAGGTTGTTTAGACTTTTATTCTCAAGTTAATGTCCAGTCAGGACACTATGAACTGGTTGCAATGAAAACCGGGTTTTTAAATTTTGGACAACTCTTTCAAAATTTAAAATGGAAAGCGGTGCCCTGAATCTGCATTTCTGGTTGGCACCGCCAGTAGACTGAAGGGACTCTCCCCACGTCAGAATACTTCCTTTTAACTCTTGCTGCAAGGACAGTATGTAAAAGTCTTAGCTTGGGCTTGGGCTGTGAAATGGGTGGAAGAGTGTTTGCTGGGAATGCACAAAGCCCTGGGTTTGATCCCCAGTGCTTCCTGAAGCAGGTGTGCTGAGACAATCAGGCATTTAATCAGCACTCTCAAGATAGGGGGAGGGGATGAGAAGTTCAAGGTCATTCTCATCTAAACAGTCAGGCCAGCCTGGGCTACATGAACCCCTGTATTTAGAGAATGACCCGAGACAATTTCTTTTGTTTGTATGATACGTGTGAGTACATGCATGCATGTGTGCTTGTCTTGTTTATGTGTAAGGGCTCTCACGTGTGTGTGAAGGTGCATGTATGCATGCATGCCTGTGCATGTGAAGAACTGATGTTGACCTAGGAGCGTTTTCTTGATTGTTCTTTGCCTTGTGTAACAGGGCACAGCAGAGTCTCTGATGGAGCCTACAGCTCACCATTTTTGGGGGTAGTCTTACCTAGCCAGCTTGTTTGAGGGACTCCTCAATCCTCTTCTACATTTTGGGATACCAGTGGATAATAATGCTTTTTTTTTTTTTTGTGGGCTTTGAGATCTACATTTCTGTCCTCATGCTTGTGGCAGGTGCTCCCATTGAACCATGGCTCTAATCACGAAAAGGCCTGTGGTATTTTCCCAGCAGAGAGTATAATGAATAAAAATAGTTAAATATTTTTACTTATGACCGTTCTACTTATTCATTTTGTGTGTGTTTGTTGGCACATGTGCAGAAGTCGGAGGACAATTTAAGGGAGAGATAGTTCTTTTCTTCTACTGCATGGGTCCTGGAGATTAAACTCAGGTCTCCCAGGCTTGGCACCAAGTGTGTCATCTGTTTAGCCATTTGCCAGCCCAAGAAGTTATAAAATCTCTGCCTCTTCAAGCTCACATCAGCGCTAAAGTCAAGATCCTTCAGAAAGGGCTAATGTTTTATATCATTTGAATTTGAATTTATAGTAAACTGCACAAAACAGTGGGATTATCTTTGCTTTTCGCTTATGTTTGTGTTGAACAAATGCTAAAATGTTTTTTTTTTTTTCAGCTGGTCAAGCTTCCACGGTAATGGGGAACAGAGACTAGATTGTTGTGAATGCCAAGAGAAGTAAACTCAAAGATCTTTCCTAGAGTTTGAGCATTTCATTATCACGCCTGAGATATTTATTTACCTAGTACTTGAATTTGAGTGTAGCTATGATGTCCAATAGCATCATATTGCAGGCTTCAGAGCTAGGAGAGAGGGAGAAGGTGAAGGGAAGAAGTGTGGGCAGTTATAGCTGGAAATAGTGTTAGTCCTCAGAAATCCAGGCAACGGGGGCTGGGGCGCTAGCTCAGTTGGTAGAATGAGGACCAGAGTTCAATCTCCAGGACCCATGTAGAGCCCCAGGCATGGTGACATGCACTCAAAAATCCCAGCGCTGTGGTGTGGAGGAGGCAGACAGGTCTGGGACCTGTTCACCAGCCAGCCGCCTGTTTGCAAGGTCCAGGCCAGAGAGAGACAGTGGATGGTGGATGATGATTGAAAACGCCTGAGTTTGACCTCTGACCTTCACACATGCTCACACACATATGCACTTTCACATATCTGAACGAACACACACACATACAGAGAGAGACAGACAGACAGAGGAAGACAGAGAGAGGCACTGACTACCTATGGCTTAGAGATCTTTGGAGACAGGTGCAGCCCGTTTGGTCACAGGGTGGCTCTCTTCCACTTATCCTCCTCCTTCCTCTGCAGAAGTAGAAGCTGTTCACCTTCTGCTGACTGTGTAACATGGCCAGGAATGGTTTTTAATGTTTTCAATTTTCTGAAATTAAATTTTCTAATTATATCAGTTTCTGCCTTTCCCTTTCCTCCCTCCAATCCCTCCCCTTCCCACACCCTTGATCAATCACAAATTCATGGCCTCTTTTTCTTTAACTGTTGTTAACATATATGTATATTCCTAAAAGTAAAATACAATCTACTTGTCAGTATAATGTTATTTGAGTTTATATTATCTGGGGGCTGACCACTTGGTATTAGAATACCACTTAGAGAAAAAACTCTTCCTTGGGGAAGACGATTTCCTCCCTCTCTCAGACTTCCTTAGGTTCCTATAGCTCCTTGTCTAGGGTTTGGGCATTATGACATTTACCTATGTGTGCCAATATGGCTGTTGATACTGTCCTTGTTCAGTTCTGGTTTAGGCAGCCATGCTGTTGAGATTTCATGGCTATAGCTTCCCTGACATTTCTAGGAGATGTAGACTCACAGTGGACATCCTGGTCCTCTGGGCCTTACAACTTTTCCATCTCCTCTTTGGTGATGTTGCTTGAGCCTTATACACAAGAGCTGTGGGGGTCTGTAGATGGTTCAGCAGAGGCTGGGTACCACATGATCACTTCTTCTCTGCATCTTAATTAGGTGTGCTTTTCCATATTGTCCTCTGTCTATCACAAAGTTTCTTTTTTGGGGTGAGAGCTGTACTGATTTGTGGATTTAAGGATAAAATATTCAGAATGCAGTTAGGAGTTACATTGGTTGAGTAAAGTGGCAGGTGTAGGTTTTCATCTAAGACTCATAACATCATTGGCCTCCTGTATTAGCTAGGTCTCCAATGACTTCCCTCTTGCTGAGCAAGGCCTTAAGTCAAATTAGAGAGATGTTAGTTAACATCAAGATATGAGTTCCACTGTTGCACCCTTGGTGTTACCGTGCTAATTCATATGCACTATGATTACGTGGGACTACTGGTTGCTCCCTCCCTTGGGAACTTGCATGGCACTTTCTGGAACCCTGAGATATGAACCTCAAGAGGCATTCTGGTCATATCCAGCTTAGAGCCTCCGGTGTTGTGTCTGAAGTTCATCGTGTCTTCTTTAATAGGGACTGACCTTCAACCTCTGGGAGGCAACCAAGGGCAAAAACAATGACCTATAATGTTTTGGGACTATCTTGGACTCCCCTAATGGCCTGAAACTTTGTTTTAGTTGCTGTTGCTGCCTAAAAACCTCCCCAGCATTTAATGGCTTAAAAGCAAACAGGTAATTCACTTTCTAGTGGTATCTGGGAATCAGGGATTCCCTCAGTAGGAATGTCTTGCCACTGTTGTGAGGTATTTGAAACCTTAGCTAGGAGTAGTGGACCCTGCGAGCTGGCTTGAGGGCTGCGGTTATATGGAGGTCATCTGAGCTCATCTGGAACATGGGGTGGGGAGTGGCTGGAACAGGGGGCTGAGATTATCTGTTGCATGGCTTCCATGTTGTATGTTGAATTCAGGGGACTCACACCTAATAGCCTTTATTCAGTACTCAGGGCTCCCCGAGTGTTAATGTCACAGTGTTAGAAGCTGCCATCTGACCAGGAGATTCCAATGTCACACTCACATTGCTGCCAGTGGTCCCAACCTGACCATTGGAGCACAGGACTAGACTTCACCTTCAGTGGCGTTGTGACCAAGTTGCCTTTTAGAGGAGCATCTGGGGAAGACCTTGCACCAGCCTTTGGAAAACATGATCAGCCTCATGTAGACAGACAGACCCAAGCAGAAAAGGCCTGTCAAGGAACCCGGCGAGTTCTTGCTCTTTCTCCCAGAATTCCTCTGCCCAGACTCCCCGCAGTGTCTGTGTCCCATCAGTCGGGTGAACTTATTTAAAGTCCATCAGATCAGACCTCTGGGGTGTGGAAGTCCAAGGCACAGTGATGGGGAGCTTCGCCCTCTTCCAGAGACTGTAGTCTGTAGGTCGAGGTACAGTCACGGGGACTCTTTTCTGCAGCAGCCTTGAGGTGGACTTTGTAGCAGGTGTCCCTGCCTGTGCCCCTGCCTCCTCGGTCGCTGCACAGTTACCTGCCAACAATGGTCCTTCCACATCTGCTGCTGAGCAAAGAGGCTCAGCACCTCCCACCCCCTCAAGTCTCCCATGGATCACTGGGGATGGAGATACATAATGAGATTTTAATTGTCACATTGTAGCAAATCTTTATTTCCATGTGCATATCTTCTAGGCAGAGATGTAATTTCAATTAATTTTGCATATCTGATAAAAATTTCATATCCTTTAGGCTAATTTCATTTGAACTAATAGGCGCGGTGCTCCCCTCTGAATTCCAACTTGGATGCCTTATCCTGAGATCTCTCGTGTACCTACGTGGGTACATCAAAGAGTCAGTCCATATGCAAAAGTGGCCTTGAGAGGTGTCCTTCCTTTCTGGGTGAAAGTCCTCTGAACAGCCTTTCTTCCTGCTTCTCTCACTCCAAGAACGTTCTTGAATTCCTATTTGCTTTTATAATATGTCAGTTCAAATAAAAAGTATTTCTGAGTAAGACATGGTTTTAGTGAATTTCTTTCTAGCTGAGTACAATATCAGACCCCTCACCCCCCAAAAAAATACTGAAATAAGGGATGAAGGGGTTATTTTGGCCAAGGATGGAGGGGTAGAGTCTCATCATGGCGGCAAGAGTGACTGAGACAGCTGGAAACATTGTATCCACAGTCACAGGCAGAATTGAATGTTGATACTCAGTCCTCTCCCACGATGCTGCTGCCCTCCTTCAGCGTTGGTCTTCTCTCTTTGGTTACTCTGCTCTGAAAATGTCCTCACGGATACACCTAAGATGTGTCTTGCTGATTTCTTAAGCTTTCCACAATCTAGTCAAGTTGTCCGTGAAAACAAACTATCAGATGAAAACTGCTCTTTACTTGGAATAATGGTTTCCTTTACTCCTTACCGCTAAGGGACATGGGTGGTTCTGTCTCAGTAATGAGCCTGTTTTATTAAGACATGTGGGAAGGTAGGGAAGTCATTGTAATTAATATGTGGGGGAGAAGGACAGATATACCTTAATTTTATTTCTTAGAACGCTCCCTTGTGCGTGCTACCTGGATTTAAAATTAATTTGAACCACAAATACAACTTTGTGGATGCTCAGCTACTCTCATTTCCTTTCTAAAAACCATGTGGTAGAACTAAAGAGCAGATTCGTTGTGGTGTAAACTTTGGTTCAAATTGAAGATATCAAAGCACGGAAACTCTAATACAAAATTCAGAAAGGTGGTGTTGAAATAAACCATATACTATCCAGTCTTTGGGTTTCGTTTCTAGTATCTCCTAGTTATTAACTTTTTTTTTCTATTAAATTAAGAAGAGACAATTTACGGGACTGGAGAATTGGCTTAATAGTTAAAAGCATTTTCTTCTCTTGCAGAGGACCCAGGTTTGATATTCGGCACCAACATGGTGGCTCATAACTCTCTATAACTCCAGTTACCAGGAATTTTAAACCCTCTTCCAGCCTCTACAGGCATCAGGTACACAAGCACTCCACACACATGCATGCTGACAAAATACCATACGCATAAATTGTCTTAAAATTAAGTTTTTTAAAAGAAGAGGAATTTAGAGGCAGTGAACTACCTCAGAAGGCAAAGGGTCTTTCTCACCAAGCCTGTCGAGTTGAGTTTGATCCCTGGGACTTATGTGGTTGAAGGAGAAAGTAGAATCTTTCACCATCCTCTGACCTCCATACACACACACACACCATGGTACATACCTGCACACATACACGTACAAGATAAATAAATAAGCGTAAAATATAAAAAGGATAAGGAGGTTAACTAAGAAAGAAGAGTAAGAAGTAAAGTGTTGGGCAGGAGAAACAGATGACGTTCAAAATTCAGGTACGTCATATACATGATCACACAGGTGGATAACAGAAACACTCTCGGAAGACTGATCCTGGGGACCTAGCCGAGGATGCCACTGAGGAGGTATATGACTTCACGTAACTCTCTACCTGATCCCACACTGGTAGATGCAAAGTGGACCAGGAAGGTCATTGGCTCCATTGGAGTGTACCAATCAGATTGAAACCATGTAGATGGTGCCGGGGACATGGCATAGTCAGTAAAGTGTTTACCTCACAAGCACGAGGATCCCTAACTCGATCCCAGAACTCACAGAAGGAAGGTGGGTGTGGTAGTGCACACTTGAATGCCAGCACTGGAGAGAGAAGGCAGGGGCCTTGCTGGAGTCTGATGGCCGCCACCGTAGTCTATTTGAAGAACTCCAGGATAAGGAAGGACTTTGTGCCCCTACCTTCCCAAAACTTGAGAGAGGTCTTGATATCCTAGCTTGTCCTCTGGCCTCCACAAACACACATGTGCCCATATGCCCACCCACACATGAACATACATACATACAAAGCCTTGTGAATATGTGGCTTTGTGGCTATAGGGACAGACATTAAGGAATTAGTTGAGAAAGAAATGTTGAAAGTGAACTTCGTTTTGCCGGTGACACCTAACTCCTCGTGTCTCTTGTCAGCACAGCAAGAAGTGGGAGGGGAGGGTTTAGCTTTCAGGAATGGACTACTATCAACCACCTGGAGAGACAGGCGTAAATCTGGAGTATCCACTGAGTGTTTATATGAGAATGTAGAACCAGAAGCATCGCTTACAGACTTTGCATTCACACTTCCCCTCATTCACAGTGAGTAAGCATGTTGCTGGAGAGGACACTTTTCCAGTTTGGGAAATTATGAATCACACCGCTGAAAAGCTCTCATGCACAGACTTCTGTGTGAGCATGGCCTCCCAGTTCACTCAGGAGAACAAGGGTTTTCTGGGTCACACGATGTGTTCACCGTCCAACGGTAGCTGATTTCTCGTCCAGCAGCTTTCCAGGGTGGCTGGGCCAGGTCCCACTCCTCCCAGCAGTGAGTGAGCAACTGGATCGTGCTCGCTCGATGAGTTGGTCATCAGGAGCTTACTCATTTGTTAGGAGTTGGTTAAACGGTAAGTGCTGCTCTACAGAGGGGAACGGAATCAGCAGACTCTTGTCATCCTGGAGCTTATTGTCTGAGTGGAGGGAGAAGGAGAGAAGAAAATAAGAAATGCTGAGGCAGCTTTCAGTGGTCAGTCCTTCTGAGAGCTAACCTCCTGCCTAACAACATCACCTAGAGAGGCATCCCTCCCACCTAGCACCCCTGGTTGGCTGAGGGATTTCCACTGTTTCAGTCACATATTCAGAGGTGATCCTTAGGTTGCTTCTCACAGTGTTGAGAAAAGAGGGCCAACAGGGCCATTTCCCATTCTTACAATCGGATGATGGTTTCTGACCATCACTGCCGTATCTATCACTGAACACAATTTAAATCCACTCACGAAACCTTCATCCCTATCTAAAACCAGAAGTTGAGCCTGGAGGTCAGGCCACCCTACCGAGGCATCCTATATTCTTTTTTTTTTAATATTTATTTATTTATTCATTATGTATACAATATTCTGTCTGTATGTCTGCAGGCCAGAAGAGGGCACCAGACCTTATTACAGATGGTTGTGAGCCACCATGTGGTTGCCGGGAATTGAACTCAGGACCTTTGGAAGAGCAGGCAGTGCTCTTAACCACTGAGCCATCTCTCCAGCCCGCATCCTATATTCTTGATGTTGTTTGACACATTCGTAAAGAGAAACTTTGGATTCGATGATTGATGAGATGATAATTGTCAGCTTGATGGGTCTGGAATCACCCTTGAGACAAACCTCTGGGTATGTCTGTGAGGGGGCTTCTGATGGAGCAAACGGACATGGGAAGACCCACCCTACATGGGGACCACACTCTCCCATGGGCTGGGATCCTGGACTGAACAAAAAGGAGAAAGTGAGCTGAGTATCAGCATCCATCTCTCTGCTTCCTGACTGTGGATACCATTGAGACCCGCTGCCTCAGGCTCCTGCTGCCTTGACTCCCACCGTGATAGGCTGCGCCTTTGAATTGAACCTAAATCACCCTCCTTTCCTGAAGCTGCTTTTGCTGAGTATTTTATCCCAACAACGAGACACAAAGCCAATATATTTGTCCAGATCCTTTTTGGCTACAATTATCTTGAAGTCTAAAAAGGGTCTTGTATTGATGTGTGTGTGTGTGTGTGTGTGTGTGTGTGTGTGTCTGTCTGTCTGTCTGTCTGTCTCGCTCTGTGTGAAAGTGGCTCACATCCTAAATAGACACTAAAATGTTTATCCCAGGCTGTAAAGGGGATACAGGGCACTACAGAGCTGATTTTGCTTGGTCTCATCTAGTATTTCTTTCTCATCCCTCTGGGCAGAGAAATTGGCACAGAGTGAATGTTCCCTAAATATTTAATAGTCCTGAATTGAAACAGTTGTTCAGCTCATTTAAATCCCTCCCCTGCCTTCTGCCCAAACCGAAGCCACCTTGGCTCTGGGATCACAGTGTTTTAGGTCCTGAGTAATCTCTATAATAGTGTCAGCTTTTGGTTTTTCTCTGGAGGAAGGAAAGAAGGGAAGGGAGGGAGGAAGAAGGGGAAGGGGAAAGAGACTGAAAAGAGAGGCTGTCGTGTGTATGGGCTGTGTGCCTGGTGTTTTTGGATGCTGGCATATACACATGTGTGTCTGTATGGCATGTGTATAGTGTGTTTGTATGTGTGATGTGATGGAGGTGGGTCTTATATCTTATCTGTTGCTTTCATTGGTTAACTAATAAAGAAAACTGCTTGGCCTGATAGGACACAAAATTAGGTAGGCGGAGTAGACAAAACAGAATGCTGGGAGAAAGAAGCCGAGTTAGGCAGTCGCCATGATTCTCCCACCTGACACAGACACAGGTTAAGATCTTCCCTGGTAAACCACCTCGTGGGCTACACAGATTATTAGAAATGGGTTAGATCAATATGTAAGAGCTAGCCAATAAGAGGCTGAAACTAATGGGCCAAGCAGTGTTTAAAAGAATACAGATTCTGTGTAATTATTTCGGGGCATAAGCTAGCCATTTGGTGGCCGGGTGCCGGGGATGCAGCCCTGCCACTCATCACTACAGAAATGTATTCATATGTTGTTTGTGGGTGAGTGTGTTTATACAGTGTGTGCACATTCATGTGTGTTCATGTTCCTATGCGAATGCAAGCATGTGGATTCCACATTTCACATATAGGGGTCCAAGGCCAAGGTTAGGTGTTATCCTCCCCTTCTACTATGAGACTGAATCTCTCTTTTTGTAGGAGAGAGATCTTTAAAGTAGCATAGAACGTCACTTCTGGCACTGGAGTGCCAGGCCGCTTTGGTTCTGCCACTTCTGTCCCCTGGGAGAGTGGCTCCACCATTTTGACTTTTAAGCTCCTCTGAGTAAACAGCCTGCTGCCTGGGAAGCAGCACTTGGCGCAGCACAGCTGTACTGACCCCTGTGTGCCAGGCCGTTTTCTTGGGCATTCAGAGCAGGGTTGCCTTTTCCTTTGACCTGCGGGCATCAGGTTTGTTTAGGTGGGTAGTTACTTCTGTGGCAAATGCCTGTGCAGCTGATCTGCACTTCGAGCAGAGGTTTTCAAGAACCTCAATTTTCTCAGGTGGGAGGAAAGTTCCCTTTCTTTCCATGGCGCTGCCACCTGCAGTTGGTATTCCTGGATCCCTGGGGCACTAGGTGAAGGAAGGCAGGGGCCACTCTCTCTACCAACATAGCCAGCTTCCAAAATGATTCAAAGTACATCTCGTGATGGTTGTGCCTTCCAACCCTTTCCTTCATGCAAAAATTACATCCTATCTGTCTGAAATCTATCTATGTATCTATGTATCTATGTATCTATGTATCTATGTATCTATCTGTCTATCTATCTATCTATCTTCTTTCTATCATTTATTATCATATATCTATCATCTATCTGTCTGTCTGTCTGTCTGTCTGTCTATTTACCTACCTACCATCCATCCATCCACTTATTTTGGAACAGACTGGTCTTAAACTAACTGTCTAGCTGAGGATGTCCTTGAACCTCCAGCCTCTTCTCCTAAGTGCAGAATTACAGGCATATACCACTCCACATGGGCTTATACAGCGATAGAGAAATAACCCAGGGCTTCATTGTATGCTAAGTAGGAACTCCTCCAGCGCATATTTTAATGAACCAATGCTTTATGTATTGGGAGAATAGGAAACTAGTTTGGTATTCAGAAGCAGGTGACCCCGTTGTGGCCAGGTCTTATGATAAAGCGTTCTGTTGTGAGCGGAGAGAGTTTCCCTGGTGTCTGAATCAGAGACAGCGGCCTTGAGCACCAGCTCCAGTGTCTCTGCTGGGGTTGAGAGTCCCTGATGTTGTCTCCAGTGGAAGTGCTCAGGAACTTTAATGACAGCTGCACTTGCTCTTTGAACTCCTTTCTGTTTTGATTGTTTTCAGAGAAGAAGAAACAAATGGTAGAGCTGTTTGTAGGAATTCAATTAGGTACCGTCAGGAAACTCAGGCCCTTTCCAGGCAGCTCTCTCCCTAGCGCCCCGCAGAGGCAGTTTCTCTCGGGCTCTAGGAGCTTTGCTTGCCTTCCATGCTGCTTCTCCAGTGCAGCACCCGGAGGATCATCTGGGTGTTGAGAATAATTGCATGAGGCAAGAACACCGAGTCTGGCTTAATGAAAAAACCAGTTTATTGCCTTTATTCCGAGTTTATTTAAATTGCTACCAAGCTCCTCCGTTGACTGGGCTGTTTGAGGGCAAGTGGCTCTGTTGCCTTAGCTTTTATTGTGTGAATTCTCGTCACTCTCCTTTCTCTCTCTCTTGTCAGTGTTGACTGTCTTCTCCTTCCTCCTCGAGTTAGCTCTCCGGGAAACCTAACAAACATCTGAGATGAATTAGTGACAGAGAATGAAGGTTTATTTTGGCGTGCAGTTTGGGAGTCCCTGGTCAGTGACTGATTGCTTTGGCCCAATGGTGACACAGAACACCGGGGCAGGAGCATGTGGGAGAGGAAGTCCATCTGCTTCATGGTCTGGTGCCCAGAAGAGACTCTTGTGTCATATTCCTCTGATAGCACCTCAGGCGGATGGACAAATAATTTAATATAGGAGTCTCTGGGGAACTTGCAGATCCAAATAATTCCATGACTCTTTTGCTTGCTAGTACCTTCTAAGTCCTAAGGCCTGTGTCCTAGCTAGCATTAATTGCCAACTCTACAAGGCCTAGAACCAACTCAGGGGAGGGGCATGGGCAAGAATCTCGATTAAGTAATTTTCTTTTTCAGGCTGGTTTTCACACCTGCCTACAAGTGGTTGTCTTGGTTATTGGCTGATGAAGGAAGGGACCAGCCCACTGTGGGTGTTACCGTTTTCTGGGCAGGCAGTCTTGAGCTGTAGAAGAAATCTAGCTAAGCACGAATCTGTGAGCAAGCCATCAAGCAAGCCGTATTCTTCCGTGGTTGGTGCCCTCCTTGGGTTCCTGCCCTGCTTGAATTTCTGCTCAGACTTCCCTTAATGACAGATTGTGACTTGGAAGCGTAACCTGAAATAAACCCTTGGGTCAGCTGTGTTGATTCATGGTTTTCTTTGCTCTGTTTCTATAAAACTTCATGGAACTCTATCACCTCAAACCATGGGCATTAGAGTAACCCCAGTCTGCATTCCTGGTTCATGGTCAATCATATTTGGCTCCAAAATAAACTACCTCATATTCCCTTTAGGGTGAAAGTCATATTTTTGTGTTGATACTACCCATAAAATTGAGACATTTACTAGGGAAAAGGGCAGCCATATCTTTAGTGTGTTCCTCAGCAAGGGTTCCACGGGAGCCAGTCAGAGGCTGCTAGAGGCTGGTAGGCCCTGGCTTTGCTGATTTTTCCAGAGCCCCATCCTTCCTCCTTTTTGGTTACTTGGCTGCTTTATCCCCCAACTGCAAGCCCTCTTATTTGTCTTCCACAGTGTTCTTGACTTTGTGATTTTAACCTTAACATCCATAAGCCATTTATAAATTCCTTGAAGAGTTTGGATGGGGAACCCAGTTCTAAAAAGGCAGCATGAAATGATCATGGAAGTTCTTTGTCAGGTCAGGGCTATGGGCACCTTCAAGAGCTATTGATCTTTATCTTTAGACTGAAAATCTACCAGACTGAGGGTGCTGTGCCCCGGTGTTTATAAAAGGGCTCCTAACCCCATTCTATGGCACATGGCCAGAGCCAGGCACTGGGAGCAGCTTTGGTGCTTGCGACTCTTTCCTGTGATGGGGTTGCTGAGTCATGACAGCCAAACTGAGCTCACAATTCCTCTCTAACTGCCAGGACCAGGTCTGAGCAGCCAGGATAACAGACAGAAAGGGGCTGCCTCCCTGGGGACTGGCAGCTAACCTAGCTGTATCTAGCCTCCTGTTCAAATGCCGGACAGCACAGGGGTGGTGCTTTCCTTGGAGGCTGAGAATCCATCCCCTTCACGGACTCTTCTGACCTTATCTTTAATTGCTATCACGGCACCTGTGTGTGCATACAGATTAGTTTAATGCCTCAATTATTAAAGACATTTATTTGCAGACATTCACTTAACCAGTTTTGACTGAATTTAGCCTAAATGGGCATTCAGTTCTGCATGGACTCTAGAACGATGGATTTCTTCCCCTTTGGTCTCTCTCTCTCTCTCTCTCTCTCTCTCTCTCTCTCTCTCTCTCTCCCCCCGTGTGTGTGTGTGTGTGTGTGTGTGTGTGAGTGTGTGTGTGTTTACGTGTATGTTCACAAACATCTGTGTTAGGTCACTTTTTTTCTCTGTGTTGAAGAATACAGCTTCAGTGTCAGGGGTTTTCCTTGATTACTTCCCACCTTACGCTTTATTTTATTATTTTACATGTATGGGTGTTTGGGCTGCACAAGTGCCTATGTACCATACCTGTGCCTATTGAGACCAGAAGAGGACATTGGATGCCCTGGCACTGGAGTTACAGGTAGTTGTGGGCTACTCAGATGTGTTTTGAGAATTGAACTAAGCTCCTCTAGAAGAGCATCAAGTGCTGTTAACCACAGAGTCATCTCTCCAGCCCTTGCCCCCACCTTACTTTTAGAGACAGGATTCTCGCACTGAACTTGGTGCTCACCTCTTGATTAGAGACTAACTGGCCAGCGGGCTCTTGGAATCCAACTGTCTCTGCCTCCTTAGTGCTAGGATTATAGGTGCACACCACTGTGCCTGGCTGATTTTTATATACTTATAGGGATCAAACGCAGGTTTTCATGCTTATGAGGCAAGCACACTTCAATATGACTTAACATTGGGGACATTCAAACCACGGTCATTCTTTTAGCAAAGAAAAGTCTGTAAGAACTGAGATCATGAGTGATATCACAGGCTGGGCTTTGTCAAGAAGTCATAGACAGAAACGGTGTGGCCTGAAACGAAAAGCCATCAAGGCCAGGCGGTCAGGGGGCAGGAAACCTGAGGCGTTGTCTCAAGACCATGTTTGTGACTGCCAAACATGGTTTATGCGGAAGACAGATGAGCTTTCCATCCAATCAAGAGCTTTTACAGGCCTAACCTGTACCAGAAGCAGAGAAAGAGGCTCCTGCGAGCTGGATCTGTCAGACTTGAGAGGCTCGTCGTAGTTTTAATAGGCTTCCAAGGGAGTTTTCGATTTAGTCTTAGAGATCAAACTTGTGAAAAAGATCTGTTTTTCCTTTGTATATTAGATATATTTTTGCTGATTCACAATCAGAGGAAATGGTGAGGTGTTTGTTTTTATGTGCTACTTGGGGCCTGGGGATGGGCTGCGGCGTGTCAATTTGTGGCACGTCTGAAGCACTGGCTGAGGTGAATGCTCCACCTCCAGAGAAGCCTCCCGCATATGGGGTGAATGCCTCCCTTATGGCCTGCTTGGATTGCTGGCCAGCATCACTGTGTGTGCTGGTTAGTTTTAACCATCAACACAACACAGCTTTGAGTCGTGTAGGAAGAATTTCAGTTGAGGAACTATCTAGATCACCTTAGTATGTAGGCCTGTTTTTGGAGAAATGTCTTGAGTTTTCATTGATGTAGAAGGACACAGCTCGGTGTGGATGGCACCATTTCCCAGGCAAGGGGTTCTGAACCCTGTCAGACTGGAGGAAGCTAGAGGAAAGCAAGCAAACATGAAGTGTGCACGCATTCGTTCTTTCTGCTCTTGACTGCCGGTGTTACGTGAGCGCCTATCTCAGGCTCCGGCCCCTGTGACTTCCCCATAACGGTAGAGTATAACCTGGAGCTGTGGGCCAAATAAACCCTTCCTCCCCTCGGGTTATTTTATCACAGCAATAGAATGTGGTTCTTTATGTTGACTGCCAACTTGACAGGATCTAGAACCATCTAGAAGACAAAGCTCTGCACATTTCTGTGAAGTAGTTTTTAGACTCGGTTATAGGTGGCATCACTCCATGCTAGGATCCTGGACTGAATGAGAGGAAAGAAGCGTGGAGTCAGCATTTGTCTCTCTCAGCTTCCTGACAGAAGACAGAGTGTGACCATTCATATGCCTCATTCCTGACTGTAGA
>NC_022013.1:4891203-4893761 GCF_000317375.1 Microtus ochrogaster | reverse complement strand
ACTGACTGTAGATACAGTGTGACCACTCCCTCATTCCTGACTGTAGATACAGTGTGACCATTTATATGCCTCATTCCTGACTGTAGATACAGTGTGACCAGCTGCCTCGCACTTCCGCTGCCATGCTTTCTTCCCATGATGGACCGCGTCCTCCACTGTGAGTCAGAATAAAGCAGCCCTCCACTAAGGAGCTCTCATCAGGGGTCAGACACTTTTGTCACAAAAATAAAAGTTGCTGTTGCATCCGTGATCCAGTCTTGGAGACTTAGCGTATTTCTCTAAAAGAGAAAGGAGGGGACTGATCCCCACTGTTCCCTGAGGCTCCTTTTATCTTGATCCTTTGTCGCTGAGGTGCAAATGAGATGATAATTTATAGGAACAAAAACCAGGGACTGTGTCCTACTGAATCCTGACATCAGCTGGCATTTCTGTGGACTCAGGTAGGGTGGCAAGTGTTTTATCCACTGAGCCATCTCTTCAGCCTCTCTACACACCTTTACAGATCTTCAATCAGTAAAACTGCTCATTCACTCTTTAGACGGTCCTTGGACAGAAAAGATTGTGATATTTAGGCCCGGATTTACATACATACATAGAGTGTATGTTTACATACTTATATATTTTGTAAAGATATTCTATTTTTATTTTATGTGTAAGAGTGTTTTGCCTGCATGTGTGTCTGTGCACAGTGTATGCCCAGTGTCCTTTGATGCCAGAAGAGGGCTTCAGATCCTGTGGAACTGAAATTATAGATGGTTGTGAGCTGCAGTGTGGGTGCTTAGAACTGAACCCATGAGCTTCTCACCTCTGAGACTTTTCTCCCTCCCTATTCATTTACTTTTGTGACAGGTCTCGTGTTGCCTTCACCGGCCTCAAATTCATTATCAGCCAAGGATGACCTTGTACATCTGATCCTCCTGCCTCCACTAAGTGCTGGAATGCACCCTCACACCCAGTTTATACAGCACTGGGGATGGAAAGCAGGGCCTCAAACATGCCAGATGTCTTCGTTAGAATTCTAATGCTGGGATAAAACACCACAACACAAAGCAGCTTGGGGCAGGAAAGGATTAATTTTAACCTACAGTTCCCTATCACAGTCCTTCATAGAAGGAAGTCAGAACAGGAACCTAGAATCGGGAACAGAAGCAGAGCCATAGAGGAACATGGCTTGCTCATCCATGTCTTACTCAGAGTGCTTTCTTACAGCATCCAGGACCATTGTCCCGGGGTGGCACCACACACTGCAAACTGGGCCCTGCCACATGAATTAACAATCCAGAAAATGACCACATGCTTGACTACAAGCCAAGCTGGTGAGAACGTTTTCTCGATTGAGATTCCTGAGTCTAAAAGGACTCTGGCATGTGTCACCTTGACACAAAACTACCAAGAACACCAGACAAGCACTCTACGAACCCAGCCACATCTCCAGCCTTTGAGTGGGTTTCATATAGCACACTATGGTGATAACCAAAATGTTAGTCCTGAGAATAGGGAGACAGAGAAAGATGTGTGTGCTCTTGTGTAGGGTGCATAATACTTCAAGACAGTCTGGGACAAGCTAGTCTCTGGAAACATTTTTCGAACAAAGTAAAATTCTAACTGCATCCATCTTTCCACCATGACACCAACATTGTAGCATGTGTGTATCGGCTTTACCCCTTGTCTCTGAGTGACCTTTACATACAAGAAATTGCACACCCTGTGTGATAAGGTCAGGTCAGGGCTTGTTCTCTGACTCTCAATACGGTCCATCCTTGGCCAAGGCACTGCTATCATTTGTTCTATAGCGGTTCATGGCAGATTCCCCAATCAGCCTTTGCTAGAATGCCCGAAAAAGGAAAAAATATAGAAAAGTGCTTTCATTGTCTGAGTCACTGCGACTCTTAAGAACTACCCATCAAAGGCTTAGTTATGGAGGGCACTCATTAGCACCCAGAAAACCTTTTGAGTTCTGAGCTATGAAGACACACAAAAAACACACAGGCCTTGACATCACAGGAAACTGAGCCAGCAGTCCTGAGGAGTGAACACAGCCCATACACAGAAGGATCCAATTAAGCCCAGTGCATGGCTCCAAACTCGGTGATGCAGACATAAAGATGAATATGTCTGTCTCGAGAGAGAGCTGCAGTCCAAGGGCAGAGTGAATCAGAAACAACTATCTGTACAGCAGAAAGGCAAGTGCCTTTTAGGTACAAGGCTAAACGCGAAGTTTGCTGGGTGTATAGAGAAGAAACTGAGCCACTGTATTGTAAAGACCTTTGAATTTAAACTCTGCAGTTGAATAGATGTTCTCTGGGCTGGAAACTGCAGGAGACACATTTTAGGTAGAGGGGACCTCAGGGAAGAGAAGCCAGAGAAAAGGCACAGTGCTGGGGAAGTGAAATGGGGAGCTAGTGAGTGTGCCTGGAACTGAGGTGTTCATCATCAGCTTGAGCTGATTATGAGAGAGCAGGAAATGAAGTTATACAGCACAGTCAACAATTAGGAAGAGTATCGAGCACTTTGAGTGTTATTCGTTTAATCTTTATAACTCATACATGGTTGAATTT